>NC_048220.1:64512742-64597939 GCF_002007445.2 Ailuropoda melanoleuca | reverse complement strand
TAGTTTAGACTGCATTTGATTCATAGCATTTTTATTTCTGCCAGACTCGCCCTCATTTCTGCCCTTAGAGATTCTATATTCTCGTTGATATTTTCGTTAATAGTTTTTTCAAGCCTACACATCATCTTGACCATTGTTACTCTGAACTCCATTTCTAACAATTTGGTTATATCCATATCCATCAGTTCTGTAGCAGAGGCCAGAGATTCATTATCTTTTCTTTGCTGGGAGGGATTTCTCCTCATCGTCATTCTGATGAGGAGAGGTTGCAGGGATGTACAGAGCCCAAATTATTGACCAGGACCCAGGCAGTGTGCGCTTGTTTTATAGGGACCTTAGGGATGTGGGCTTCTTGATTTTTCAGACTGCCTTCTGGGGGAGGGGCCTGTCGCATTGATATTCAGGCAACCCTGTTAGGGTAGAGTTGCCCTTTCCCCTGTGAGGGGGGATGGGAATGGGCACAATGTGAGCCAGTATTTCTGGGCTTTTGTTCTCTGGCAGCTTTCCCTGGCAGTTTTCTGTGCCTCTTTGGAGAGTCAGAGCAGCAGTGGCCATATCCTAGCCTCTGTCTCAGAACAGAGAGATCACAGTCTGCTCTCCACTGAGCCCTCTTGGCCACTTTAACTCTGTTTCCGTTGGTGCTGCTAAAAACCCTTCAGCATCCCAGATTGTGCGCCTCACAGCCACTCTCCCAGCCCTCACTTCCAGGGCACTCACGTTTCTGTCCTTTGTGCTTCTAACACCGCCAGCCTCCCGCAGTTCCTGCGTGTGCTCCCGATCTCCCAGTATCAGTCTGGTTCCAGTGAGCACTCCAGAACTCCAGTTTTCAGTCAGGTCACACGTGCACTCCCGGGCTCTCGGTTTCAGTCTAGTTCGAGTGTGCACTCCAGAGCTCGTTTTCAGTTTGGACGTGCATGTGCTCCCGAGCTCCCAGCTTTAGTCCGGTTCCAGTGAGCGCTCCAGAGCTCGGGTTTTCAGTCTGGTCGCATGCATTCCCAGGCTCACAGTCTCAGTCTGTTCTCTCTCGGGTGCCGGTCTGTGAGTCCAGCCCGCTCCCCAGCGCAGGTGGCTACTGCTTCCCAGCACCTGAGCGCGTGGGCTCCCTCCCCCTTCCGTTTATCTTGCGATAACTGTGCGTGGATTCAAGGCCCATTTCGTACCTCAATATTCAGTGCTGGAGATGTTCGTTTGTAGAGATCCAGATGTATCTTCCTGCATCTCAGGCTGATTTTGTGGGTGTTCAGGGTGGTCTGGTACATATCCAGCTCAACTCAGGGGACCAGCTGAGAAAGGGGTCCCCTACTCCTCCACCATCTTTTCTCCTCCTTGTAGAAAGTGGTCGTTTTTCTGTTCATAGGGTTTCTGCTACTCTTTTCTTCATTCTCCAGTTGCATTCATAGGTATTGAGAATGGTTTGGTAGCTCTCTAGCTGAATTCCTGGGACCAGATGAACTTTAGGTCTCCTGCTCCTCTGCCATCTTGGAACGCCTTCCCTGTTTGCCCATGATAGGCTCCCCAGGAAACAGACTCTGAGACAGAAATTAGCCAGCAGGAGGCTTATTAAAGAATGTTCTTGTGATCAACACCAGTGAGGCTTGTCCTGAGTGGCGGCAAGTGGAGTGGGGCTCTGCATTCGCCCGCCAGATTCTTAAAAGTTTATACAGAGGCTTCAAGGATTCAGTCAGCTACACAGCTCAGATTGTCTCATCAGCCTTTCATTGCTTTTTTCATTTAAATTATTTATATTATCATCATTGAGGGATTCCTCTTCTTTTTTAGGAAATATTTAAATATAAACCAAGAGAATGATTTATATTACACATTCATTTTTCACAAAGGATAGTTTTTAAAAGTTTAAAGAATAGTTATTAAATTTCCTAGAAATAAAAATGTTTATCTTCTTTAATCATATTACTATTTTATCAACAGATCATTAAACTATTTTTATTTTAAAATATAATCACTTTTTCCCCCCAAATTTTATTATCCACTATGAAATGGCAAACAGTTTCCAGAAAAAAATAGTAACAAAGCAAGGGGGGAGTTGATTTAATAATTACGTTTGAGGTTACAAAAATAAGTTAATATAAATGTACCGTACTAACGCAAGATGTTAATAACAGGGGAAACTAAGCAATGAGTGTATAGTGTAAGAGTATGTGGGAACTCTATACTTGTCATTCAATTTTTCTGTAAACTATAGCAGCTCAAAAATAGTCTATTAATTTTTAAATTTACTAATAGATATTTCTGACATACCTATTACAAAAACAAAACATCTATAGCAAGGAAATAATAAATAGTTGACACCTTCAAACACTGGCAAGTTTTTCTGGAGGAAAATAAAACTTTTGTACCCTCAATAGACAATTTTCCAATCTCTAAGAAAATGCTATTTTACAGAAGTACTTCCTGAAATTTTCTTCAGAGTTCCAATTAAAAATGAGTCTTTTAAATATACTCCTACTGCTGCCTCATACATGTGAGCAGTGCATGGTAAAGACCTTAATCAGAGAGTTATATTTATTTTTATAAACTTGGAATTTTACTTTAATGCCACTTGTCAATTTCATGACACTGCATGTCAGTCCCTATATGACATTACAATAATTTCTCTCCTCTATAAACTATATGATAATTTAAAAAAACAGACGCCCCCTAAAGCATTCTCTCAGAGTACATAGCCATTTTAAAACCTTACGAAGGAAGAACTAAGGAAAACAAAAATCAACCTTACATCTGAATACGGACACAAAATTCCTAAATAAAGCATTAGCATGCTTGTAGTTTATCCTAGCAATGAAAACATGGTTTCAACATGAGGACAATATACATTATCAGATCAAAAAAAGAAAAACATAATAATCTGGTAATTATACAAAACAGGTGATGAAATTCAAAACAACACAGGATGTTTGCTACCACTACCACTATACATTATTGTTCTCATTGTTCCAGCCAATGCAGTAAAATAATAAAAACAAGACATGTCAATATTTAAAAAGCATAAATTTAAACCATTATTTAAAACATGCTAACAGAATGTTCAAAAAGTAAAGTTAAAAATTAAAATAAATAAGATAAATGTTTTACACACACATGCACAAACACAGACTTTTGTGTAATAGCAGTATCAACCACATTGGAAATTTGACTGGACCTCATTATTCATTCTAATGAACAGAATATGGCAAACGTGATGGCCTATCACTTCTGAGATTAGATTACAAAAGTTGTTTCTGTTTTGCTCACTCACTCTCAACATGGCTGGTTCTGAGGGAAATCAGCAGGCACACTGTATCTAAAGTGACTTACAGAGAAACCCATGTGGCAAGAAACCGAGGGCAGCCTTTGACCAACAGCAAAGAGAAAATAAGGTCCTCAGTCCAAAAGTCTAGGAGGAACTGAATCCTGACACCAGCCTGGAAGCAGATCTGACCCTAGTCTAGCCTTGAGATGATTACAGCCACAGCTAACACCTTGATGGTAGGTTTATAAAATACCTTGAAGCAGAGACATCCAGAAAAGTCATGCCAGAACTCCTGACCCACAGAAACTCTGAGATAATATTCTTTTTAATTTAGTAAAGTTAGTAGTGTAGTTGTTTTAAGCTGCTAAATTTTGAAGTTAATTTGTTATATGGCAATAGATAACACAGATTTCAACACAAATATAACAAAACTGCTGATGGAATTTTAAAAGCTAATACTACATTACCTCTAGATAATGTTAAAGAATTATCATGATAACTGATAAGAAGGGCAGTGGGGAGAGATTTTTTTTTCCTGTCATGTACTCTAAAAGCACAACTATTAAAACAGGATATCTATTTAAGAATAGACAAGAATGGAATGAAAATAAAGTTGAAAAAGAAAGGCTATCTGTATGGGGATAAAAGAAGCATTTGAAATCAGTAGAAATGATAGCTAATTCAAGCAATATCTGCAGGACAAATGAGTTTCCTCTTAGACCAAAAAAAAAAAAAAAAGACTAAAAAAGCCAACATCATTATATATACCAAAAAAGTAACTCGAGGTAGATTAAGGTGCTAAAAGATTTAAAAAGAAAACCATGTATTTTTTTAGCTGGTGAAGAAGTTCTTTCTAAATAAGATCAAAAGCTAAGACAAAATGGAAAAAAAATGGACATATGTAATGGCCTAGAAATTTAAACCTCCTTTGTTATTAAAGATACTATTAACAAACTTAAAACAGGAGAGCCAAACTGAGAGAAATGTTTGGAAAATATGTAGTAAGAAAGAGTAATATATGTAAACTAAAAATACATTCCATGAAAGAATAAGAGAAAGAACTCCAGAGAATATTTTAAAAAGCCACTCAAATACAGATCTCCCTTGACTTACAATGGGGTTACCTCCAGACAAACCCACTCTAAATTGAAAATATCCTAAGTTGAAAATGCATTTAATTCACCTATTGTACCTAATATCATAGCTTAGCCACACATACCTTAAACGTGCTCAAAACATATGTTAGCCTACAGTTGGGCAAAATCACCTAACATGAAGCCTATTTTATAATTAAGTGTCACGTATCTCATGTCATTTATTGACTACTATACTGAAAGTGAGTAACAGAATGGCTGTAAGGGTACAGAGTGGTTGTGAGTGCATGGGTTGTTTATCTTCCTGCTCATGTGGTTGACTGGGTGCTGCACCTTGCTGCCACCACCCAGCATCCTGGGAAAGTATCATAGCATTGCACTGCCTATCACTAGCCTGGGAAAAGATCAAATTTCAAAATGTAAAGTGAATGTGTATTGCTTTTGCGCCATCATAAAGTCGAAAAATTGTAAGTTGAAGCACCCTAAGTTCAGAGACCATCTGTATATATTTACATGTATGTATGTACATTACATGTAGATTGGGTGTGTATTTATGTATGCAGTCAACCCTTGTTATTCAAAATTCCCTATTTGAGAATTCTCCTACTTCCTGAAGTTTATTTGGAACCTCAAAATCAAAGCTAAGTAGGCTTTCACAGTCATTAGTGGACATACACAGAGCTGCGAAAAATTTAAGTCTCCCTACATGCATGTGCCCACCTGAGGTCAAACAAGGCAATGTTCTGCCTTCCCACTGACGCTCTCAAATAGCAATGACCAGAGGATGGAGACAGTAGCAGGCAGTGAGGTGGAATCCAAGAAGCTCTAGCTCTGGGGCCAGTTGACCAGGGTTTGAATCCCAGGTCTGGCACCTGTCAGCAGGGCAGCCTCAGGCAAGTCACTTTTCACTTTTGGACCTCGAGTTCTCTTGCGTAAAAATTAAAAAAAAAAAAAAAAAAGAATCTACCAAAATGAGTTGCTTCTTTGAATTTAAGGTTAAGATTATAATCTATAAGAGATTATATGTGTATGTGTGTGTGCGTGTGTGTTTCCACTAAGAGCAATTGTTCAGTATTTGTTAATCGACTCTGTGTGCACGTGCGTATATACAACAGACATCTAAAAATATTCAACCTCATGAGCAATGACAGAAATGCATGATAAAATAATACAAACTTTTCCTAGTAGACTAACAAAACATAAAGGTTAATACTATAAAGTTTTGATGAGGATGTGAAAGAAGTAGTACTCTTATAACTGCTGGGGGGAGGGATACAAACTAATACAAACTTCTTTTTTTTTTTTTTTTTTTTTAGATTTTATTTATTTATTTGACAGAGAGAGAGACAGCCAGCGAGAGAGGGAACACAAGCAGGGGGAGTGGGAGAGGAAGAAGCAGGCTCATAGCGGAGGAGACTGATATGGTGCTTGATCCCGTAACGCCGGGATCACGCCCTGAGCCGAAGGCAGACGCCTAACCGCTGTGCCACCCAGGTGCCCCTAATACAAACTTCTTAGAGATAATTTGGCAATATCTAGGAAGGCCAATTAATGACTTCAAAATCTATCCCACAGACATAAATATTTCTTTAGACTGCAAATAAAAATCAAGATCATCCAAATATCTATCAGTAGGAAAATGGTTCAAATACTTAGTCCCATCCACACTCAAAAATAGTTTGAAAAATTATGGAAAATACAAACATACCAAGTACTGATGTACATTTTAAGTGAAAAAAATGTTTAACTTTATATGGACTATATATGTGTATACATACATGTAATGTATACTTCTTTTATACACATATACACACACACTTCAATACATAAGTATAGATAAAGAGATGTTTATATAAATATATAGGAAAAGACCTGGAAGAATGCCCTCCAAACTGTTTCTAGTAGTTACGTACAGGAGGATAGTGGAATTTTACTGCAGGAGGCTGGTTTTATTGTTATTTCTGCTGTTGTTTTTCACTTAATACTATTATTCATGGATACTTTATTTCTTTAAAAAGAACATGCATTCTTGTATTATTTTTATAATTTAAATTTTGTCACTTACCATTCAAAAATTTAACTAGTTAAACATGTCACAACTTTTAGTTTTACTTATAATTCTTAGCCTAGGTTTTTAAAAAAATTTTCTATCATTATCCCCCTTGCCTACTTAGTACAAAATAGTCTGGATACATTTTAATAGAAGTGAGCTGGTTTCCTCTTCTCTGTAAAGAACATACTATAAAGATAGTACAAAATCTAGTATGCACTAACTTGTCCAAAATTTTCTACACGGACATAATAGAATTTATTTCTCCCATGAAGACTTAGAGAATCTTCTTTCTTTTGTTCATTCAGAAATTTTTAATCATTTGGCAACTCTGTTCGAATTAAGCAAAACTTACAAAACTGATACGGTTTACTCAGAGGGTATAAATTATATCATTAGAAACACCACTGGCTTTATTTTTCCCTATGAAACACCATATCATACATGGCAACAGAAAATATGTTATTTTCCAACCCCCAAAGTAACTATTATGTGTGTCTACAAGATCATTTAATTTATTCTTAACGATTCGAATCTTTTCTTAGGGTCAAAGTCATCTTTTATATCAACTTGCTTTTACAAATTAATGTTTTGAAGGAAACAGTAAAAGTCAAGTTGCTTGGGAGTACATTAAATTATATGCTAGTTAATAGTGTTAGAGAGATGGCTTAAAAATAAATTGCCCATAATACCTTTTAATAAAGGCACTAACTGCACTTTTTTATTCTGTGTTAAAAGCAGATGCCTATTTGGCACTGTTTGGAATCCCATTTGCCATGTATATTTTGATTAATATTATGCTGGGTAATCTGCTCTATGTGGTCTAGGTTCAGTAACCTCACTGTAAAATAATGAGCCTTCAAGAATAAAAAATATGCTCACTATAAAGTTGCATATTCTAAGAAGCAGTGAACGTATTCAAATGAAATGAAAAAATGAGGTTTTCACCCAGTAAATTTGCTCGAAGTGAAACTTACATTTCTCAATTTGTATTTAGCTGTCAGTCTGTGCACTAAAAACTGGACGAGCTATCAACCTTTTGCATATGTTTTCTATAAATACCTTTTCTTCTCTGATTCAACTGCCACAGGACTCTGCCGAAGTAGTGGTCTTAAGGGAGCTTACAGCAACTGGGATGCAGCCAATGGCAGCGAGTTCCCACACTAAGTGGCATCTTCAGAAAAGGACCAGCGCTCATATTTTATGCAATATGTAACATGATTTACCCAGGGTTGTCAGAAGAGATGAATTTCAGCCAATGCAAGGTAATGAATAGTAATCTATGCTGCATATATTTGACTTATAACCCTTAGCATTTCGAAACAAAATTCTTTTGAAGAATTCATTTTATACGTCATAAACTTTTCTATTGTTTTTCCTGTTTGGGCTGTCTTTGTCATCAGACTGCTCATGAAAGTATTCTTCAAAATTGTAAATGAAGCAGTATTTTTGAGAATACTCACCTAAGACTTTCTTTCCAGGCAACACTTGAAATAGGAAAGTTAGTAGGGTAGAAAATGGTAGGTTTCATTAAGTCAGAACCTAGGGAGGAGAAAAAAACCCAATGAGTTGTTTGTCCATGATTATGAGAAATTTGTTATTAAAATGCTCTTTTCTCTCATGGAACAGTGTCTTCTAGAAACATAGAAAAATAATTTTGCTACATGTATTTTTACATATTTGGAATGAAATTTAAAGGCTCAGCTAGCATACAGATATGATTTGTTTATTCAAGGTATAACACTTTCCATTAAATATAAATATAGCTACTTCCCAAATTTTCTGTTGACGTAAGAGACAGAATGTTTTAACGGTCATAGTTAACCTAATGAATGGCTTACTTTTGCTGTTGTCCCTTGGATGACTGTTATGAGATCATTTGGATAATCACACAGCTTCGCATTCAGTTGACATTTCCTTCTTTGTCTCCCTACACACAAACACACAGGTGCTTTTTAGTGGTTCTCACATAATATGTTAATTACAAGTATCTAATTAATGTTTAGCATCATATTATAATCATACATAAAACACATAATTTTAAAATCTGCCATCCACATTTCTGTGTGTAAGATTATATATTTTCAGATAACATCCATAGAGAGATTTCAATACTTGGTTATGTTCGTAAAACACAAAATATGAGAAGAAACGCCTCCTACACACACATACATACATTATTTTGCTAAATACACATACGCTTTCCAGGCAGTATGGACATTGCCCCTGAAACTGCGTCTGCTTTCTCCCCAGTGATTCCATTCTGAAGTTTCTCCTGGCATGTCCCTTTGAGTTCACAAAGGAAACTTGAAGCTGGCCCCTGTAACAAGGCCCCAGAGACTTTGCATTTGCAGTAGCTCCTTACATCTAATAATAGAAAACAAGACTTGGGAATAGATATATCTTCTCGATCTTATGAGGACTGTGAAGGCTACTACTTGAATTATTCATTGAATAGGGAATAGGAAGATTATGTGACCACAGCCCACCTTTGCAACTGAACATTTTAACATCATTATAAAAAAACATGTATTACACATCTGTTATGGGGCTAAGCCAGGCACTGTGTACACAGAATTTATGAGAATTACCCTCCATAAATTTCCAGTTAAGACATAACTGAATATCTGTAAGACAGACAATGAACATCGACTTATGTAAATTATATAAATATGTCCATAAATATGTTAACCAGAGGTGAAAGCGTACACACTGTATATAATTAAACAAGGGGTTTGGGTTTTGCGTGTTTTTTTATCAGCTTTTCTAGGCCAAGAAGTAACAGAATGAAGATTTTAATAGAGGAGTCAGAGCAAATAATAAACTTCCGTATTCTCCAATCTTAATCAGTTTCCAAGCCCACAAATTTTATATATACTGAGTATAAATTATTTCTAATTCTACCATTGTTACCATGAAGAAGTTTTGACATAGGTCACCAAGCTTTCTTTGTAAGCTTCCCTAACCGAAGATAAATTGAAAAGGCAAATTAAGAAGACTGTGCCTGTGTTGACACTCGGGTTGGTGAATGATTTTGTTCTTCCTATTTAGCTAAGTCATGAAATGCTGTTCTTAGGTGGACAGTAGATGCTTTACAGCAGATGCATTCAAAGATCATTTTCATAATTTAATAAGGCATTTATTTAAAGCCTAGTAATTTAGCCAGAATTTTTTTTTTATTCACTTACTTTATGTTTGTCACTATTCTGGGCACTGGAGAAACTGAGATGACCAAGGCACAGCCTCTGCTTTCAATAGGCTCCTAATCTAATAATCAGAGAACAGTAATCAGTCAAATAAGTGAATAATTATAATAAAATACTCTGCATGCTGTGTTGAGAGAATTCAGAGTACTATCCCGTCCAGAATAAGATTTTCAGACTGTATCCCATGGGACAACCACAAGTTACAGAAATAGAGAAAAAAAATAGTGGGGACTAGGGGAAGGGTGACCAATGGTGGGGACAAGAGGAGCATTACACAGTGAGAACCTTGTGACAAGTCTAAGGCATAAGGGAAATTTGTCTCTTTGAAGAATTGCTTGTAGGGGAGGGTATAGGAATGGCAAAATATGGTTGGAAAGAAACCTGCCATGACAAGGCTTAAATCTAAAGCAAAGAGGTTTAAATTTAATCTGAATAATACGGGAATCATTAAAGACTCTTGGACTATTAGGAGGGAGAGGTGGATCATACGGCCCTTTTAGAGAAACAACTCTACTAGCAGTGTAGAAGACAAACTGGAAAGGACAAAGGATCAGCCAGGAAAATTGAGCCGGCAGAAAATTGCGGCAGGAAAAGTCTGAGGTTTTCATTGTTCTTGCTGATCTTGTTCTCATTAAGAGGTATTTCTACAGTGTGGTGGTCCTGTTTTGCATAGTAATCTGCAAAGCCTATACCTACCCAACACAAATACTGGCATTCGTTGTTTTGACTAGCGCAGCTGGCAGAGCCTTGGAAAGAGTAAGCCTTTACAACCAAGAAGACTAACCTGTTGGGGCGCCTGGGTGCTGCAGTTGTTAGGCGTCTGCCTTCAGTTCAGGGCATGATCCCAGCGTTCTGGGATCCAGCCCCACATCAGGCTTCTCTGCTGGGAGCCTGCTTCTTCTTCTCCCACTCCCCCTGCTTGTGTTCCCTCTCTCACTGGCTGTCTCTCTCTGTCAAATGAATAAATAAAATCTTAAAAAAAAAAAAAAAAGAAGAAGACTAACCTGTTTCTCATTCCAAACAAAAAAATAGCAAAATGTTACAGCCAAAAATAATATGAATGTATTGTTATCCAAAATTCTCCATTGATTTACATGAATCTATTGTCTCCGCTCCTGAATAGTTCCCTCATCTTCCCCAATGGACAGTCAGGCAAGTTTGCAAGAATGATAGCAGTCAACTTTAGACATACATTACTGCCTGAATTACACTACATATTCTTTGTTTACTAATAATTAGAAATATTAAAATAATTATAAGTAATCGCCTGCCTCTGCCGAATGATGAATTAGTGTATGGAGGCCATCTTCAGTGGGAGTGTTTCAGTACCGGCAAACGATGAAAACGATCTAAAAAGGTATTTGGGATGTTCCCAGGCTCAGACTAGAGGTAAACATTAGTATCTAATTACATTCCTTGACTGCTCTCTTGAATCTAGAAGCCTGCTTGAAGACAGCTATACCAGAACAATGTTTAAAAACGGCACTACCAAGGAACTCAGATGGAACATTACCTTTGGCCAACCTGTGTAGTATCCTTAGCTAGATTACTTGTACTTTGAATAAATTTTCTCTTGTTTATTTAAAAGGTTATTGGAAGTATAATCTTTATTTTCAGAAAATCCATAAAAAGGGTGACAAAACTAATATTCAGGACAGGAATAGTCAAACAAAAAGACTAAAACCTAATGCTTTAGCCGAAAACAGATGAAAAAGAAAATCTTCTCTGGATAGATAGATATATGACTATGTTACCTTAGGATTAGAACTTCAGTTTTGTTGGCCCCAAGTGAAGTTGAGTAGTCAGACCACTCCCCTCTATGTGCTGCATTTTTATCCCTTCTTTGCAATGCCTCATTAGATAGATAGATAGATAGATTATTGATAGATGATAGATGATAGATAGATAGATGATAGAAGATAGATAGATGATAGATAGATAGATAGATAGATAGATGATAGATAGATAGGTGATAGATATTAAAGCCCATCAAATTCAGGTCAATGGGAAATTAGTCAATTGTAAGATATTACAGAGATCATAGCATGGAGAAAATTTAGTTGAGAGAAAGAGAGCTTATGGGACATGGGAAAAAAGAAAGAGAGAGTTCAAAATTCATCAAAGAAGTCTAGGAAGAGAGGAATTCTAAAAAAAGAATATATATAGAATGTTGGATAGGCAGTAAGAATTTTCCAGAAAGACATAAACTCCAGATACATGAAGGACAATAATCCTCAAGGAGCATAAATAAAAATAAGCCAATACCTAGAATCACCACAGTCAAATGTATAATGCAAAACAGAAAGATACTATTTTAAAAGCTAGTAAAAAGAAAAAAAAAGAATTCCCATCAGAGGTAAACTGAAATCTGACTGACAGCAATGCTGCAAGTCATAATCAGTGGAACATTATATTTAAGAGATAAAACAAGATAAATGAGAAGAGAATTATATGTTCTGAGAAATTATCTTCCAGTAATAAGTACAAAGAAGAGAATTTTTAAATAAAATTGAGGGAGTTTACTAAAACCAAACTGTCACTAAAGGAAATATTAAAATTAGACTTTAGAAAGAAAGAAAATCAACCCAGAAAAAATATTGAACATATGGATAAATCTACAATAATGTTGATGGCATATGTAATAATAATGTCTAATTTAAGAGGTGATGTACATTATAAACTCCTAAGAGAAAAAAGACTATTAATAAGCACAAGTTTTAAGTTAGCAGTGATCTCAACAGGGAAGGGATAGGTGATCAGGGTGGAGAACACACCAAGCTTCAAAGGTACAGGTACTATTTTATTTCTTAAGCTGGTGGTGGGTACACAGGTATATGTTTTAGGTATGCTATTTGGAAAATATTACATACCATTATATGAAAATTTAAACTAAAGTGTCTCATTCTCTAACTACCCATGCTATAAACTAAGTACATTATAGTCTGTAACAATATTACACACTTATATTTTAACACTGTATTCATTAATTTTATCATGTCCCATTTCCTTAACTAGAGTATAAGCCTGCTTTACTCTATATTAACATGTTCAATTATTAAGACTTTGGGGCAGGAAGGTCCTCAATGAGTAAGTATCATTCAAGTTATTTGTCAGATGGTGATACGTAATAATACTAAGGATACAGTTGTCTCAGCTAAATCTCTACAGCATTTAACCCAACTTTACATTCTAAAATTTTTAAGTTGTTAATTAACTGTGCTTAGCATTTCTGTTTTGCATATTACTCACTACTTTCTTGCCTAGATTCTGACTTTAACATACCTTTTCATATAAACAACTCCCATATCCAGAATGATGGTGTCCTATACAAAACCACAGAAACCCTAAGTAATTAATTTACTGTGGGGCTAAGTACTGTATAAGGTTAGTCTACTCCCTTCAAAGAGCTGTGGACCCAAGAGCCCTTCAGTTTTACAATTTGCTGAGGAATAACAGAGCTTTTAGCTGAGAAGGAAGGAAGGAAGGAAGGAAGGAAGGAAGGAAGGAAGGAAGGAGAGAAGGAAGGAAGGAAGGAAGGACAGAAGGAAGGGAGGAAGGAAGGGAGGGAGGCAGTTTTTACTAAAATAAATGCATATTTATCACTTACCATAGTTTGCACTTACAATGTCATTTACACCACTATTTAGTGCAAATATTTCCCTTCCCTTTTCTCTTTTAAACATTTGCAAAATGCTTTCTATTATAACTTTTGAAATGTTTTTAGTAACAATGATATAAACTTCATTTACTGTTAAGTCCAAAAGAAAAAGACAATATTTATAAATACTTTTTCATATTTTGCCATATAATAGACTATTATTTCCTCTGGTACACTTACAAAATTCAAAATTTTCTAAATGGTTATCAGCAAAGATTATAACTAGACTGACAAAACTATTAATATATTTTTTCCCAAGAGACTTTGACAAACATCATCTTTGGATGCTTAATTTATTGTCCTAGAATTTGGGGACTGTTTATTCATTTTCTCAAAAGGTACAGATTATACTGTTTAAAATAATTTGTGAATATGAGAGCCTAAATATATTTATGATCCTTATAACGGCTACAGTGTCCCAGTGATATCCTCAGTAAGTCTTTTGATACGTCTCATTCTATTTCTTTATGAAGACAAAGAGAATTTTTTAATAAATGTGGCTTTTAGTAGGTAAACCATACTGCACACCCCAAAACAGAATTTTTTCGAATGTAATCATGCTAGACTTCCTCGCTAAATTTACTTTTGTTTTCTAAACACTGAAAAAAAGGAACCATTGGCTTTTCTTATTATTTACCTTTTATCAATAATATTTTAATGTGTTTGGGGCATAATAATAACCATTTAAGAATTGTATATAATTGTGCTTTCTAGTGTCTGATGCACTATAAGTGATTAAAGCAGTAGGCCTGTTTACTTTCTTACTTAATTTCATCATAACTGCCATGCAGATGGCTTTTTCTTAAAAGTTGTAATGCCTCTCTCTTCCAAGATCTCAGTTATTGGTGCATCTTACACTTCTATGTGTGCCTTCACAGCATGGATTTTAACGGAAAATTTTGATTTTTAAAAATCTTATTTTCATCACATTAAGCAGAAGCATAGCTCTAAGAGACTCATAATAGAGTTATGCTAAGCATAGTATCATTTTGGTCATACCCAAATTCTACTGGCCAGTTCTCATTACCAAAATGAGTATGTTAATGACAAAACACACACGTGGAGAACTACATGCATATACGTATACACCTGTAGGTTGAAGGAAGTGCTCAGTAGACAGTTTCATGGATGCTTGCTAATATACAGAGACAAATACTGCACCTGAGTAACTTGTCACTACAAGGTGGTTTCAGTTCCATTAGTGACCTGCATTAATATTGAAGCTAATGAGAAAAAGGGTCCAGTCGTAATATGGACTAATTATTTCCATAATGGTCAGGATGAAAGACTATAGTCCTTGGCCATCGCCAGTCATTTCACAAATGGATACCATACTATTTTAAAACAAAATAGATAAATGACACAGGGTCTCAATTTAAATGTTCTCTCCTCAAAGAAAATATCTCCTACTCTCCACCCTAGGATAAGATGTCTATGCTGTACTATATGAAAAAGAATGAAACTTGACCACTCTCTCACACCATACACAAAGATAAACTCCAAATGGATGAAAGACCTCGATGTGAGACAGGAATCCATCAAAACTATAGAGGAGAACATAGGCTGCCACCTCTTTGACGTCAGCCACAGCAACTTTTTTCATGACACATCTCCAAAGGCAAGGGAAACAAAAGATAAAATGAACTTGTAGGACTTCATCAAGATCAAAGCTTCTGCACAGCCAAGGAAACAGTCAAAAAAACTAAGAGGCAGCCCACGGAAAGGGAGATTTGCAAATGACACTACAGATAAAAGACTAGTACCCAAGATCTACAATGAACTTCTCAAACTCAATACACAGGAAACAAATAATCAAATCAAAAAATGGGCAGAAGATATGAGCAGACACTTTACAATGAAGACATACAAATGACTAACAAACACATGAAAAAATGTTCAGAATCATTAACCATCAGGGAAATTCAAATCAAAACCATCCTGAGATACCACCTTACACCAGTTAGAATGGCAAAAATGGACAAGGCAGGAAAAAACAATGTTGGAGAGGATGTGGAGAAAGGGGATCCCTCTTACACTGTTGGTGGGAATGCAAGCTGGTACAGCCACTTTGGAAAACAGTGTGGAGGTCCCTTAAAAAGTTAAAAATTGAGCTACCCTATGACCCAGCCATTGCACTACTGGGTATTTACCACAAAGATACAGGCGTAGTGAAGAGAAGGGCCATATGCACCCCAATGTTCATAGCAGCATTGTCCACAATAGTTAAACTGTGGAAGGAGCTGAGATGCCCTTCAACAGATGACTGGATTGAGAAGATGTGGTCCATATATACGATGGAATATTACTCAGCCATCAGAAAGAACAATTACCCAACATTTGGAGCAACATAGGCGGGACTGGAGGAGATTATGCTAAGTGAAATAAGTCAAGCAGAGAAAGACAATTATCATATGGTTTCACTCATTTATGGAACATAAGAAATAGGAAGATCGGTAGGAGAAGGAAGGGAAGAATGGAGGGGGGTAAACAGAGGGGGAATGAACCATGAGAGACTGTGGACTCTGAGAAACAAACTGAGGGCTTCAGAGGAGAGGGGGGGTGGGGGATTGGGATAGGTCAGTGATGGGTATTAAGGAGGGCACATATTGCATGGAGCACTGGGTGTTATACACAAATAATGAATCATGGAACATTGCATCAAAAACTGAGGATGTACTGTATGGTGACTAATATAACAAAATAAAAATTAAAAAAAAAAGATGTCTATGCTGTATATCCACAGCTTTCTATTCTTCACCTTTCATAGCATGCATACCACATGATTGCAATTACTTGTTTAATCATTAACTTAGATTGGATTCTCAATAAGCAGTCTGAGATGGGATACAGGAGACAACTTATGAGTGGGCTCTCAGAAGAAACACGCATGGGCATGGGGGAGCAAGACAAGGAAGAGGAGGAGGTTAAGCAAAGATGTGGTTGGGGCTTGAAGGTTAGCTTCAGTCTAATTCCACGGGGGCCGGGGGGGGAGCTTTGGAACATAAATAGTCCCACAGAATATATCCAGCCTTGAAGAAAGGTTATTATACTTCTAGACACAGTGTCAGTTAGTCATTGCCTACAGGCTGCTTAAAGGCAGTCGAGATGCGGAGGCTTAATTCCTAGGCTTCTACAAGGAAGATGGCTCCAGTACCCTTTCTATTATGAACTCCATAAAACAGATAGGAAACATTATAGCAAAATTCTACCATGGCAGTTGGAAGGAAGGCACACCAAATGAATCAATGGTTCCCAGGAGATCTAGGCAGGGCACCAATGAGTCTGTGGAAATTGCCTTCCTTCTCTAAAAGTGTAAGTTCACTAATGACAGAGGCAGTTTGAGTCTTAAGGACTGAAGCACACAAGCACATATTAGTGACTTAAATACTTGTAGTAAGAATGGATAAATAAATGAATTGGTGGGAATATTTGTCAGTTAGCAAATCATGTTTCCACCTACTTTAAATTCCCTATCATCTTAATGAGAACTGGCACTGTAGCTGGACTGAATGCATTGGTATTCAGCAATCACATGTGAGTGTAGAGAAAAGCCCACCAGAATAAAATATATGTGATATCTACTGTGGTGTCCAGAATGGTTACTACGGTTTTCTACATAATTATTTTTTTTCAAAATCTATTCATTCAGTATTTTGGTCAGTACATTACTTTTGTACACAAGTCAGAACATAAAATGATAGCTATTTACCTAGGACATGGTTAAACGGAAAGGCAAAGAAGTCTAAGAGTCAAGGAATTTTATTAGCTTGTTACCTTAATGAATTAGCAAGCCAATGAGTTAATGTTGGTTAGTTTATGTGATTAACCTATTACTATCCCCTATTAATGATGGATGGCACATATGTTCATATATTTACAATATTAATGTAAAATATGTTATACTATTTTTTGCCTAGCTTATGTCATAAACATTTTAGTTTTTCTGTATGTCCTTCATATTTATAGTAATAAAGGTACGTGCACACACATACACTCACATATGAATGCATGCATATTTTATCGGATTACATTATATATTGGTAAAATATTTTAGTATGGCTTACTTCTGTTCTTGAATTGCTATCATTGTAAAAGATACAATGAAAATACTTGAGGATATTTTTGCTTCGGTTTGATTGTTAAATTGGAATAAAATTAGGAATGAAGGTACAATATTTAAGTCTAAGCAATTTAATTTCTCTGCCCTATTGCTTTTCAGAAAGGCTGCACTTAATTACTAAATTAGCAGTAATGAATGAATATGGTAATTTCTTTTCAGTATAGCCAGCATTGGATGTTTTGGTTGTTGTTCCTTTGCTAATTTTACTATGTAAAATACTATCTTAAGAATGTTTTATTTTACCTTGTTTTGATAAGAGAGAGGCTAATATTTACCTTATTTGTCAATTTTATTGCCCCTTTTATAAACTATCTTATTGTTTGCCTGTTAATTTATTTAGAATTTCAAATCTTTCTTACAAATTTGAATATATATTACCATGATCATATTGAGGAAAATATTTATAACCTATATACTAAAAAATATTATTATTTTATTTAGGTTTCATCTTTTTCCCAGAAAATTATTATGCACACATACTTTCATAACTTTAACTAATTCAAAGAAAAATGTTATTCTACCATGGAGCTTTAATTATTCTATTTCATTACTTTCTACTTTTTCTTTTGTTTAATGCTCATTTTTATCAATTTAGTGTACTTGCCATTTATTTTAAAATAAAGTAAGATGGAAATAACATTTTTCCACAATTTTTCCAAACACACTAATATAATTCTGTTTTAATGTTTTTTTAATTATGTTATCATACAATAAAAATTGGTATATAGTTACTGATATCTCAGGTCTCTACCTTCTATTTCACTCAATGTCTAAAATGTTGCACAAATTGTAGTATTTTATGTATTGATACTAAATAATATGTTCTAATGTTTGATGGAGCAGGTCACTTTTTTATTATTTAACAATCGTACATATTTTCTTCTAATAAACTTTTTCCAGTTTACTGTTTATGAAGAATTATATTACCAAGTTCAAATTTTGATGTAATTATTTAAATTGGAATGTTTTATATACATTAGTTAAAATTTGCATTTTTGGAAATATAAAATAGTCCCTTGCAAAAATAGGCTCTATATTTCTAATAATTCAAATTTTCACTTAAATCTTCCAATGATAAGATTATGCAGTTTCCATATAAGGTCTCACCATATATTAAAATTCCCTAAATATTTATTCCTAAATATTTCCTGTATTTGTTTCTCTGATGAATCTCTCCCTCTTTAAAATTATATTTTCTAGCTTTGTTAATTTGATTCTAGAAATACAAGAAAATTTATATATTTACATTATGATTATATATGTATTTGTTTATGATGGATTTACATGAATATTCTAAGTGTATAATTTCATATATATGTATAAATACATATGCACATATATATAAATACACTCCTGGTCAATACTTATTTCTCATTTATTTGTCTTTATATTTGCATTCTCACGAAATCTAAATGTTTTATTAAGAATACAGAAGTATTGGGGCGCCTGGGTGGCACAGAGGTTAAGTGTCTGCCTTCGGCCCAGGGCGTGATCCCGGGGTCCTGGGATCGAGTCCCACATCAGGCTCCTCCGCTATGAGCCTGCTTCTTCCTCTCCCACTCCCCCTGCTTGTGTTCACTCTCTTGCTGGCTGTCTGTATCTCTGTCAAATAAATAAATAAAATCTTTAAAAATAAAAAAATGAAAAATTTTAAAAAAAGAATACAGAAGTATTATTCCTGATTTTAAAGTTAATCCATTCCCTTTAAGACTCTGCAAATACCTTTTTCCTATTCTATTAAAAATGCATTCACATGACTCTGAAAACCATAAAACACTGACAAAAGATAATGAAGATGACACAAACAAATGGGAAGTCTATTCCACGCTCAGGGAATGAAAAAATTAATATTATTAAAATGTCCCTACTACCAAAAGTGATCCTCAGATTCATTGCAATCCCTGTCAAAATACCAATGACAATTTTCAAAGAACTGGAAAAAATAATACTGAAATTTGTATGGAACCAAATAGCCCAAGCAATCTTGGGAAAAAAGAATGAAGCTGGAGGGATCACAATCACAGATTTCAAGATATACTCAAAGCTGCAATAATCAAAACAGCATGGTATTGGCACAAAAATAGACACAGAGATCAACAGAACAGAATAGCTCAGAAACCCACACTTACGTGGTCGATTAATCTACAACAAAGGAAGCAAGAATATGCACTGGGAAAAAGACAGCTTTTCAATAAATGGTGCTGAAAAAACTGGATAGCTACATGCAAAAGAATGAAGCTGAATCATTTCCTTATAACATACAAAAACAAAAAAAACCCACAAACCTTAAAATGGATTAAAGACCTAACTGTGAAACCTAAAACCATAAAACTCCTGGAAGAAAACATAGGTAGTAACTTCTTTGGCATGAGCTGTAGAACCATTTTTCTAGATATATCTCCTCAGGCAAGAGAAACACAAATAAAAATAAGCTATTAGGATCACAGCAAAATAAAAACTTTCACACAGAGAAGAAAACAAACAAATCAACAAAACAAAAAGGCAACCTACTGAAAGGGAAAAGATATTTGCAAATGATATATCCAAAAAGAAGTTAATATCCAAAATATATAAAGAACTTATATAACTCAACACCAAATAATAATAATAATAATAATCTGATTAAAAATGGGCAGATGACATGAATAGAAATTTTTCCAAAGATGACATACAGATAGCAAATAGAAACATGAAAAGATGCTGAACATCACTCATCATCAGGGAAATACAAATCAAAACCACAATGAGATATCACTTTACACCTGTCAGAATAACTAGGATAAAAAGATCAGAAGTAACAACTGTAGGTGAGGATGTAGAGAAAAGAAAACCCTCATGCACTGTTGGTGGGAATGTAAATTGATGCAGTCGTTGTGGAAAACAGTATGGAGGTTTCTCAAAAAAATTTTAAATAAAAATATCATATGATCCAGTAATTGGAACACTGGGTGTTATTCCAAAGAAAACAAAAACACTAATTTGAAAAGATATGTGCTCCCCTACAGTTCATTGCAGTATTATTTACAATAGCCAAAATATGGAAACAACCCAAGTGTCCATCAAAAGATGAATGGACAGGGGGACCTGAGTGGCTCAGTTATTTAAATGTTTGGCCCTTGATTTTGATGCAGGTCATGACCTCAGAATCATGAGATCAAGCTCTGGGTTAGGCTCCGTGCTGTGTATGGAGCCTGCTCGATTCTCTCTCTTCCTCTCCTTCTGCCCCTCCCTTCCCACATGAGTTCACTCTCTCTCTCTCAAAAAAAAAAAAAGAAAAGAAAAGTTGTATGGACAAAGCAAGATGCGGCAGATATATAGATATACATACATATACACATTAGAATATTACTCAGCCATAAAAAAGAATAAGATCTTGCCATTTCCAAGATGGACCTAGAGTTTATTACGCTAAGTGAAATAAGTCAGAGAAAGACAAATATCATATGATTTCATTTATATATGGAATCTAAAAAACAAAACAACTGAATAAACAAACAAAAAGCAGAAACAGACCTATAAATACAGAAACAAGATGATGGTTGCCAGAAGAGAAGGGGAATGTAGGGATGGGCAAAAATGGGTAAAGGAGACTGGAAGATATTGGCTTCCTGTTACATAATGGAAGTCATGGGGATAAAAGATAAGGGATAGGGAATATAGTCGATGGTATTGTAACAGCATCATATCTGGTACCTCTAGCATAATGTAGTGGAATTACTACATTGTATACCTGAAACTAATGTAACACTGTGTGAACTATATATACTTCAGTTTTAAAAAATGCACACACCTGTACGCTCAGACATATATATATATGCACATAGAGAGTACATGAGTGTTGCTATTGATTGCAATACTGGTTTTCTATTTAGCAAGGGAGAACTCTTTTATTTTATATTGTAAAATGCGTTCATTAGGGTCTGATTTTAAATTGTAGTAAATACTATTTAGACATCTATTAAATCGTTACATATTATTTTCTTATTTACCTGGTTGACGTGGTATTATGTTAAATTTTCTTAGATTTCAAAGAGGAAAAAATCTCCCACTTGTTAATGGAGTAGTATTCTTTGGTATAGCAACAGAATTCAAATTCTTAGTACTTTATATAATTGTCAGTCTATCTTTATCAGTGAGATGAGTGAGTTGTTAGTTTTTTCATTAAACGGGATATGGAAGTATTGACGCAGGGTGAGAAACTAGACACTTCAGAAAGTTATTTTAAAGAAAGACAAGAAATTATCCCAAAAGGCAAACATCACACATACACATTTTTCCTAGGGCAAGTCCAATGAAAAAATGGTCACATTATAGTTGTGTTAAATTTTAACAAAGGATAAATATAACCATCAAGAGTATTTTCAAGTAACCATCTCTATAACTGCCAACAATGAGCAAGAGTGAGTCCTTTAAAAGAAGAGTGCTCTTTCACATGTTGTTGTAAATAAACAGAAGAATGCTTTTGCAATCTGGTATTTATGATTTTATTTTAATTCTTCTCCTACTTGGGGAACTACTTGAAGTAGCTCATTCTTTATATAATAAATTAATGGTTCTTATCTGCATAAAAATTGAATTATGGATTTCTCTCTTAACTATTCTAAACATAGAAAGAAAAATATTCTGGATTTCCCTAAAATGTGTGACATGCCTCTGAACCCTTGCAAGGCAAGCGCTCCTTATTTTGTCAATGTCTTAAACTCCTCTTTCACCTTTGAAATGTTTTTAATATATAATCTTTCTTGATTCTACCGGCAATCTTGCAGAGTGTTCTCCTCCCCCACTCAACTGTATCTTTGTCTCTGGTAGATGCAATGGAAATACATAGGTTTAAAAGCTAAAGAAAAAACAACAGAAATTCAAATCCTAAATCTGTTACTTACTAACCATGAGAAACTGAAGGATTCACTGAAGGATTTCATTTTCTCTTTAGCTAACTGGATACTGTCCCTTCCCTCACAGGGTTGGTTTGAGTCTTTTATGAAAGAATGTGTGTTAAATCTCAACAAAACTAGTTTATCTTCACTGTATTCCAACACTTTTAATGTTTGTATTTATATTCATCATAAAATTCTCCTGTTACAATGTTTCGTCAGTCTACTTGAGGTCAAGGACTATGTTTTATTCATCCTTGTATCTCATGTTTGACTCAATGAGTCTGGGAAATCAATTACTGTGCTCCAACCTCTGGGAATCAGAAAGACCAGAAAGTGCCTGCCCAGTTAATTCTTCAAACTCGTGTAAGTATTTGTCGAGAGTGCCTCCTGTGGTGCTGGTACCTACTGTGTATTACTCTGAACACACAGGCATTAGTCCCTCACTAAGTGCTTGTTGATAATGTTTGCAAGAAAATAAATTGATTTTGTTGCCTCGTTCCACTTTACAAAATATATAATGGATATTTCCTATGACCTACTTATACAAAGTTTTTATTCCTGTGTGTCTGATATCTATTTAGTGTCACCATCAGTCTGGACGGTGGCTCTCAACACTGTGACTTTTGAAAAGCTCCAGGAGCCTCCGTTATCAGCAAATCCACATGGAGCTGTGAGACACAGGTGAAAAGTTATAAATTGAGTCATTTCCTCTACAGAAAATGGAGTACTTGGAGCATTCTCCAGGGGCATAAATCCACAGCAGGGGGATCACCACACAGTCTAGGCTGCGGCTGCTCTGGAAGGTTTTTGCTCGTGGACAGTCCCAAGATTTCTAGGAAGCAACACTTACGCCTTGGTCCCTCTGCTACTTCCAGTCTTTTGTCATTTATCACGGCCACAAACAAAATGGCTCTGAGACTTTGAAATATCTAATAAGAACTATGCCAGGTTAAAAGCATTTCCCTGAATACTTACATGGCAGGGGAGTTACCGTGATCACAAAAGTGGTTTTCTTAGGGTGAGGCTCATCCTTTGCACTCTGAATGTGTTGACCTCTGTAATTTCCCCAAACGTAGGAAACTTGACCGCATGATTTGTGGCAGCAGGACACTGCAATCGGACTTCCCCCTGAAAACAACAAACAACAACAACAACAACAATCATTTCCTTGAGGCACATGCAGACAAACGTTTCTTGGGCTTTATTTTAAGTTGACAAGATTGGGTTGAAAGGAAACCAATAACTGGGTATTTTAGGTAATGATTCATGCCAAATCATTAGGAGAAATAAACAATTTCCACAGAGCACTAAACAATCTCTCGTTGGATTAAGATGGCAATACTAAGGAGAAGGGAAAGTGAAAGTAGTGACTCACGTGATGCTGATACTATTTTGACTTGTCCCAGCTGTTACTACTAGTGTTTCTAATGGATAATCAAAGCATCAAGACATTAATACACATTCATAATTGTATGGAAAATGGAGCTCTGCCTCTGTAATTTTCTGCCCTCCTTAGAGTCAATCTGTTGTTATCCACTTCACTTAAACTATTTGTTTGTTTTGTCCATAGCCTGTAGCAACCATACAATGGTTTTATCCCACAAATAACAACCCTTCCAAATGCCCAGAAGCTATATGAAATTAAGACCATACAAGTCCACTATAAAAGGGCCAGTATATTCTCTGTATCTCTGTCTCTGTCTCTCTCTCTCTCACACACACTTTCCTTCATATATACTCACGTTTTTTCTTTATTTCTTCTTAGGAAAAAATGATAGGTATTAAACAAGGATTAACTTACATTTTTTTAAAAAGGGAAATCTATTTGCAAGTCTGAAATGCATTTTGATTATACCTAGAATTGTTTACACTATTTCCAAGAGGATATTGTCCCAAAAGCACACTCTGTAAGGGCTTGGAATTTTTATTATTCTTTTTAAAATATTCTATCAAATAATTCCTGTCAAATTATATTAAATGTTTTATTTATAAATATTACTTTGTAGCATAATTGTTTAGTAAGTACACCATTTAGTATTCCACTATGTAAAGGAAATAATGATTTTACTTACCAAAATTAATGCTAACCAAATTAATTATGTAGTCCCTAATTATGCTTTAAAATATTGGTATCAATCCCTTCTAGAAAATACAAAGACATTTTCTGCTTTTCATAAATTCATCAATTAATGTTAAGTAATTGTGAGTAATATATTTCTTTGGATTTCAAATAAGCATTCACCTACTCAGTGTACTAGCTGAGGAAAAGTCAGTTAAAAGACAGTCTTGTGAGGTTTAAGTAGAAAACTGTATAAATCAATATCTTGAAATGGAAAATAGGAATTAAATGTTGCAAAGTAGGAACTCACAAATTGGCAAGAATGTCTATCATAAGAAGTAATCTATTACAAACTAATCTGGACCAACCAGATGTTATCTCTAATAGTACAGAATAATCAGAAGAATTTAATCATTTTCCTATGAACAATTATACAATTAATTGCCTCTCCTGACCTTTCAGTTAAGGTTAGACTCTCATTGATGAAATTTTCATAAAACAAGGCCAATAAAAACCATATTTACACAGGGAGCTCTGAAAGAGATCCCAGTAGTCACAGCTGAAGCCATTTGAGTAAAAATAAATAAATAACAATAATTGGGTTTTAAAAAAGAATGAGATAATTATCCTTGAGTCTGTATTGATTTTATTTTTTTATGTTCATACTTAGAATTTTTATGCAATAGTATTGACTTTTTCTCTTGATATACAGTTCAGTAACTTTTGACATATGTATGGATTTGTGTAACCACCACCACAATCAAGATACAGAACAGTTCCATCACACCACAGAACATTCTTATGCTAGCATTTTATGGTCCCTCCCTCCCCTGACCCTATATCAGTCAATCACTCACCTGTTCTATATAGGTGGGGGTTTTTTTTGTTTTCTTTTCAAATGTCATGCAAATGGAATCATACAGTATATAACCTAAAACTGGCTTTTCTCACTCTGCTTAATTTCTTGCATGTATCAACAGTTTGCTCTTTTTTGTTTCTGATTAGTATCCTGTTGTATAGATATGCACGGTTTATTTATCCATTCACCCACTGAAGGACATCCGGGTTCATTCCACCTGTTTTTTTGTTTTGTTTTTTGCAAATATGAATAGAGCTGCTCTAAATATTTTCGTAGAGATATCTGTGTAACATTGGTTTTCAATTCTCAAGGCTAAATACCCAGGAGTGGGATTGCTGGGTCATATGGTAAGTCTATCTGTAACTTTGTAAAAAAAAAAAAAAAATACTGCCAAAATGTTTTCAGAGTGGCTCGCTATACCATTTTGCATTCCCACTAACAATTTATGATCTCCATTTCGCCTGCATGTTGACAGCCCTTAATATAGTATTTCTTTTTTAATTTAGTCATTCTAATATATGTGTGTAGTGGCATCTTATGATTTTAACTTGCATTTTCCTAAAGGCTAACAAGGTCGCATATATTCTCATGTACCTTTTGGCCAACTGTATCTCTTTTTGTCTGTTCAAATCATTTGACCAATTTTAAATGTACTGTTTGTTTTCTGATTGTGGAATTTTAAGGGATCTTCATATATTCTGAAAACATTTCATTTTGTGGAATATCTAATTTGCAAATATTTTTACCCAGTCTATAGTTTGTTTTCATTTTCTTGAAGTCTCTTTCACAGAGCAAGCTTTTAAATTTTGATAAAGGGAAATTTATCTTTTCTTTTTCTCTTATGGATCATGCTTTCAGTGCCATATTTAAGACTTCTCTGTCTACCACCTGGCCACATAGATTTCCTCTTACACTTTTCTCTAAAAGTTTTATAGTTTTATGTTTTACATTTAGTGCTATAATCCACTTTGAGTGAATTTTTGTATGTGAGGCGTGAGGTTTAGGCTGAAGTTCATTTTTTTTTTCTGTTCCTTTCATCCAGTGTCATGCTGTCTTGATCACTGCAGCTTTATATTAAGTCTTAAATCAAGGCATATAATTCCTCCAAATCTACTTTTCTTTATCAGACTGATATAATAAATATTTGAGTAAATAAATGCAGAAGAACATTTTTCTTACAGTAGTACTGGAAATAACATAAAAAGAATGAGAAAATCATAATATCACCACTAGATCACCACAGTAATAACAGCTATAGGCAATATTCCCTGATGAATACTAAAATTTTCAGTTGGCGAAACATTAAGAAGGACCAGGAAAGTCTCATGTCCTCTAGGTATCTTCCCAAAATATTTATGTTACTATAATGGTTTTAACGCATATTTCCAAATCCTTTGTTACTCCTCCCTGAAGGAGATGGAGCTTAATTCTCCTCCTCTGGAGTATGAGCTAGATTTAGCGACTCACAACAAATAGAATATGCGAAGGTAAAAATCATAATTTTATGCTGGAGAAACCTAGCAGACAGCACTTTAACCAAGTGAACATGGTTAGCAACACCAATAATAAATCATGCTGATATTGGGTGCTTTGATATGCTGCAGTGAAAAGGACACATCACGTCTGTGGTATACTTTCCAATAATTCATAACCTCAATCTAATCATGAGAAAACATCAGACAAACCCAAATGGCTATAAAATACTGACCAGTACTCTTCAAAAGCGTCAAGGTCATGGAAGACAAGAAAAGACTGAGGGACTGTCACCAACTGGACAGGACTATAGAGACGTGAAGGCTAAGTGCAATGTGATATTCTGCATTAAATGTGGGGAATGTAAAACCACTGAAGGAAACTGGTTAAACACACACACACACACACACACACACAAACTCTATAGTTTGGTTAATATCATCGTATCAATGTTAATTTCTTAGTTTTGCTAAATATACCATGATTATATAAGTTGTGAAGATTTGGGGATGATTTGCGAAGGGTATAGTGAATTCTCAGGGCTTCTTTGCAACTCTTCTATAAATCTAAATTATTTCAAAACTAAAAGTCAAAAAAAGTTTCCCTTTGCTCAGTTATAAATACCAAAGCATAACAACCAAAATATTAACATTATTTTTGTTGATATCCTCTATTAAAGGAATTGATCACAATCATAAAGGAATCTTTCACTCATAGAAAACTTTAATGTTTTCATTAAGTTAGCAACAACCAGTAGTGAATAAGAAGTTCATACTGAGTATACGTCCTGCTGTTAGAAACTGTATTGCATACTCTTGAAAGGCATATCCATGGCTTTTGCCAATATTTTCTCAGTGTTTCCGTCCTTTCATAAAAGTACTTTCAGGGAACCTCTCTTCCCCGCTTTCAGTTCATTTGGTTTTGGATGGGGTTGTTTTAGGGTAGGTGTAGAGTTCAAGACTGGACAATCAAAGTATTCTGTAAGCCTGGTGCTAGTGATGGATTCCAGGATGAGTACTTTGCTTTTGGTGGTTCAACCAGGGCTAATTCTGGGACAGCTTTAGAGTTCCTGGAAAACAGCTATCTCTCATTGCACTGAACTGTTCTGGTTGATGTAATCTGAATCAGGGAACTATTGGAACCCCCAATATGGAGATGAAATCAACACAAAGGAAAACAGAGCAAATAGGAGAATGAGAAAGAAAGAGAAATACCTGATCTTGAGGACATTATTTAACCACTTTAGTTATATCTAACAACTATTATTCTGGAAAACTGAACCCAAATTTTTCATTTTTATGAGACAATAAACTCCTTAATTTATATTGTGTAATTTGGGAGGGAGTATTAGAATTAGGTCATACGCATTTTGCATCAGAAAAAGTCCTTCCAAACTACTGATGTATATGTTGGATAAGATAAAGCTCAGGTATTTATTTGTGATCTGAGTTGAAGTAATAGTGATTTCTTTTGAACCCTATTTGATTAATCACAACCCATTCCACTCGAAGGTGAAGTATAAAATAGCAACCCATCCATCCTTTCAGTTGCACGCAACACAGTAGACATTAGGAGAGACCCCAAGACACATATCCTGGTGAAGAACAATGCTACCAATCAATGCCATAAAATTATCAGATAATTATGTGTGTAATATCCAATAACTAGAGAGAATATATTGGATAGTATCTAGAAATAAGCCCCAAAAGACTTAGGGAGTTCAAAGTCAAGAATCTTAACAATCGCTATAGGATATAAATAAACTGTGCTTATATTTCTAAATCCCAATTAAAGAAGCAGCTATAAAAATAGAGGATTGTATAGAAGTAAGACTGTAAGCAAATAAAACCATGTCTCTGCACTTGTATGTCTACCTAGCAACTCAGTAGAAACTTCATGGATTAAGAAAAGTGTGTATATCCCACCTGTCTTCTTGTGCAATCTCTACCTTCAGTTCCATACGATTCCCCCAATTAATCTACAGTATTATACTGAGTATATAGCTCACTATTTAAAGTGTAAAAAGAATGGACTGATTCCATTTTTATTTCATATTATGACATACTTAAAAGGAAAACCATCCTTTTGAGAAAAGATCTCCAAATGGAGGATCTAGTATTACCAGACCTTTGAAAACCATTATTGGGTATAAGAAGGCATCATAGCATGCAGGTGACCTGATTTTAAAATCAAGAACCACTGGATCTCTTCTCAAATAAATCATTTTAGCACACCCTAAATTGCCTACTCTTGACAAAACCCTTCCCCCCTCCCACCCTTATTTACCCAAAGGGTTCACAAATTAAGTTGCATAAAACTCTGCATGGAAGATTTACAAGGGCACAATAAGAGAACTGGCAGATGTTCTTCCATTCACTCTTTGAGCAGGAAGGGCATGTGGAAATGGCACTGGTTTGAATGACATTTGAAGTAATGGCCTGCCATTCTGCTGGCACTTTTAGTGTTAAGCAAGTGATCTGCAAAGTAAAGTGGATTCACAGTTAGAGTCAGCACCAGTGCACAGGTCGCCCGTAAAAATAGAAGATTCCATTATTCTTCAGGCTCCCTAGAGGGAGCAAGGTCTCTAGCATCATTACCAGGACTAAATCTGACTTTTCTACCTCCCCTAATTTCCTCCTAGTAATTATAGGTCAAGCACTCTTTTGTAAATTATAAAACCTTTGTTCTTATCAAAAATGAATAGCTGAGGAAAAAATTATAAAAAGAGTCCAAGGAAAAAAATTTCAATTAGAAAACCAAGCTAATTTGGTATGACCAAAGACTGTCAGGCATACTGACAGTGCTCTATTATGCAGTCATTTGGGCTCTTTCAAATTAGTTATGTTAATGTCCTGTGAGTGAATGTAACACTTGGATGGGACAAGATTTCTGCAATTAATTTCTGCAGTCAGTGGAGAGACAAGCAAATTTATTTTCCCCCTCTCTGGGAATTGGTAGTGGAGGGTGTGAGGTAGCAAAAGTGCATTCAGGAACAGAGTACAAGCTAAACACAAGCCCTAAATAAAGCAGAAACAATGGGAGCCAATGCCTCCTCATTCATTCAATTGACAATGTTTTGCAGCTTAAACCTGTTTTATTAATTATGTTTGACATTTCCTTAATTAGTTTCATTTACACCAAATCAATCCCTACTGCTGTATGGCATCATTTATCATTTTGAAAAATTTGCATACTGAGTGCTGACTTTTCCTACTTAATTATACATTAAAAGTGTCAAGCGCACTTGCTGCCTGGCATTATCTGCAGCAGAAAGGTTTGTGGCTGGACGGTGATGGTATTAATCATTAAGAGCCCCCAAGTGCTGCTGGGTAATATCTGGGGAGTAGAGTGACTCTCATTTTAACGCTAGAGAGCAGAAGTGCTTTTGTAAAATGACCCAGAGCAAAAACAAAATAAATGACCTAAAACATCCGGTGTACTGTAATGTTTTGCTCTTTCAATAAAAATATGCTTTGGTGGGAAGGTTTGTTATTAACTATTCTTTTTCTGTAAATTTAAACACAATGAATCCAATAGTAAATTTGTGACCTCTGCTTTGACTTGAAAACAAGATATTTTGGTTGAATATACAATGGTGGCTTGGTAGCATACTTTCCAATATATGCCAACTCAAATGTGTTACTTTACAAATGAAAGCTAGAAAATATAGTATACCATTAATACAGTGATTGATGTTGCTCATTTCTTTCCTACTTATAACTTTCAATGAATAAGCAACTATTTTTCATTGAGCAAGGAGCACAACTGAACATAGGATATGGCTAAAAATCTAATACTCTAACAGAACTTCATTTATATAGTCTAATAGTTATATTTCAATATTAGGCAATTTTCAGCGATGAAAAAATTATAAGACTGAACAATTTTTAAACATAAAGCATGACTGTGAGCCCAAGCAATGAAAGAGTTAACAAGAACCTGTTTGTAAATTGTGTATCAACTATGCCTTCCTTCATGTCAGAACCCAAACTTAGTGCATTTAATATTCAAATTCATTTTCAAATGCTTGCCCATTAACATAATATATGCCACTTTGCAAGCCTGGTCAGAGAAATCTGTAACTAAATAATTTTCAAGTTTCCTTCATATCAGATGCATTATATGCAGTGTGAAATTATTTCCCCACTCTATCCCTTTGCTGAACAGCAGAAAACCAACACACAATATAGTAGATATTACTGCAAGTGCATTACATTCTTTAGGAGCTACTATATATGCAGGAAAGTTTATAATTGCTAATTTTAAGTGAGCATTTAATTGCATGGCTTGTGTATAATTGTAAGGTTAATATGCAATTGCAATACAGCATTACTTAAAACTTAAAAAAGGAGAATGTATATGGTACAAATGTATTTATGCAAATATTATAAATAACTCATTTATGTTTTCAATTAAATATGCTGTGTTTTTAATGATGCTATCATTAAATGTACTTGCTTTGTCTCACATGAAAAAAACTCAAGAATGGAAAATATACATCTAATTTAAATATTTAAGTTAACAGCAAAATGATCCATGTATGTAGTGAGAATCCAGTTAAATTTTTAAAATAGTGTTGAAACCAGTAATACAGCTTTTATATACCTTGAATCTCTCAAATTTTCTATCTCTAAATCTATACTTAAATTCTTTCTTGCCCTTTTAAGCCATGGTCCTTCATTCTAGGTTCAAATTGTAAAAGGGCAAATAGCTTTTCTCATCATGGAAGAATAATAAAATATCATAAATAATAATAGTGATCATGATAATAAGAGATAGTATATTTTAATGTTTATTATATCCCAGGCGCTGTGCTAAATGTTTTATATTTATTATCCTTATATTCAAAAAAATCTGATTAGGCAGGTATATGATTACTCCGCTAAGGTTAACAATTTTAAGGAGCCAGTCTAAGGTCACAGATCTAAGTCGCAAAGTTCAATGTCACAAAAAGATCGCCCCTCCAAAGCCCATGTTCCCAGCAATTTTGCTTACATATGTTCAGACCGTTCCACAAACTTCTAGAGGCATGTGTGCTGCAGTGAAAAGGAAATCAGCATTTTGAATCTGACTGGTATGCTTAAATCCAAGTCTATCACTTACTAATTATATGTCTTTGAACAATTACTTATGTTTTTCAGGCTCTTTTCTCATCTATGAATTGGGATCAGTGTACCTTTTTCATGTGGTTGTTGGGAGAAAGAAGAATTTGTCACACCATGGTACTTAAGCGTGAAAGGTGACCTGTCTTATTCCTCTTAGATGTAAAACACCTGTTCACATTTCACGCTTCAAAAAGACGTAAGTCCTTCTTGGTCAACTTTGGTCACCATGATTCCCCAAAAACCTATGACAAAGTTGGGCGCATTGTAAAAACTCAGAATTGTCCAAAAAGTAGTCTGTGTGAGAGACTTGTTTTATAATGTCAAGTACTTCAACTGAACTCCTCTCATTGTCAAATCATCTTCCTCCCTTCTAGTCCTCACTACCTACCTAGACTGTTTGTTTGGGAAAAATATTCTCTGAGTTTTCCTCTCCACTGCATTCTTAATTCTATACTCAGGGCCAGGGCACTGCCAATGCTCATTCACCTGTCAACTTGCTTAGTGGAAACCAGGGTGATGACAGAGGCTAATTTATATTTATAATCTAATCAGGGCTAACAAAGACTTAAACCCAGAGAAAAAAATCAAGACTTGACTGTGATTCTTTACAAAAAGCATATTCTATATGATATAGCTATGTAATAGTTTCAGCATAACAGTTGGTAGCCTAATTCAAAGACAAAATTTACCCAGAGCATTTTTCAACATTTTGGAGGATATTTGATATTGTAAACCTTAAGAATGTAGAAGTTGATTTTTCTTGGAATTGGATCTTATTACATATTTTTAAAAGAAAAGATCTTCAATGTGTGAATTGAAATTCAAATAATCACGCTTTGAAATAAACCTATGCATGTGTGAGTCACATAAACATAAAGTTAGTTTATATATACATCCCACAACACTTACTTGCTTCATTATGTGGAGTAGCTCCAAACACACGTGGCCTTTCAAGAGCACACACACACACACACACACACACACACTATATATGTTCTACAGTTCAGAAACTCTCTACTTGTTAAAAAATTAGCAAAACTCATTTACTTGGCTCTTACAGTATTCATTAACCTTTGTCTTCTTTTAAGAAACCAGGAACTATTCTAAAACTGACATTATCATTAAAAACCAATAGGAAGTTACCATTTTTAAATTAAAGTCATTAGATAACTTTTCGAGAGTTAAAAAAAGATTAGAAAAAAATTCAAATGAGAAAAATAATTTTGCTTTGGGTGTAAAAAGGCCCCAAGAGGAATTCCTCAAGTTTTGTTGGAAAGTACTCTTTTGTGATCAGAATATCTATGATATTTCATCCCAGAGTGTTTTTAAGGATTTAACTCTTCCTTGCTTCAAAATGAAACAACTCTTTCATAACAATTATATGATTATCATGTCACACAATAAAAAAAAATAAATATCACATAATAGGCTAAAAAATATTTTCCTGTGACAGAATTCTAAGAACTACATTAATATTTCATGATTCATTAATATTTCATTAATTTGTAATTATATATTGGTATAATAATTGTACTTCCACTATCATCAAAGAAAGAGTAATATTCCTCTAAACTGTTTTTTCAGAATATCATTCTTTAGGTAGTAAAATAAACCCACTATGTAATTCTTCATATGTGAACCAACTTACATATGTTTCTATTGTCCAAATGATTTCATATTTATTGTAGCACTTTAATCTAGACCCATTTATACCATAACTTCCCACTGAGAAAACGGCCTATGTAGCCGAGGGGCATCTAAACCTAAGAGTATAGTTGGTAGTTTTGGAAATTTTTAAGAACATGAAGTTAGAACCACCATTCCCTAACACACTAACCTTGGTAATATTGGACATGACTTGGAAAGTAATTTCCACTACTTCTCTTTCACATTTAGTTAACCAAAAGAAAATGACATAAACTCTCACACCATAATAATTGCACCATTAATTCCCTGTATTCCTTTCACACTACCCTGTCTTACTTCCTGTTATCTTCCCTTAATACTTCCATAATAATTTTTTCAAAGAAAACACCCTCTTTCTAGGCAATTCCTCTCTGTTCCTATTTATGTATCTACCACCAAATTAATTTTTTGATTAATTTTCCACAATGTCTCATCTCAGAAACACCCCAACTTTACATTCTAGTTGCCAGTTGTTTTTCTTTTAAAGATTTTATTTATTTGTTTGAGAGAGAGAGAATGCATGCATGAGCAGGGGGGAGGGGCAGAAGAAGAGGGAGAAACAGACTCCCTGCTGAGCAGGGAGCCTGATATGAGGCTCCCTCCATCCCAGGAACCCTGGATCATGACCTGAGCCGAAAGCAGACACTTACCCAAATGAGCCACCCATGCGCCTCAGTTTCCAGTTGTTTTATGTACCAGTCAAGTAAAACTACACTCCCTTAAATATCTTCTGTGTTCCCCCATCTCTGAGGTTTTTAATAAACCTTTTCCCCAACTTGGAATACTCTGCCATTTGCTACCTGCATATCCAAATTTTACTAATTGTGTTCTCCTCAACTGAAAATGGTATCTCCTTTTTCTGGTTTCCTGTAGTATTGCCAACACTATAGAACAGTATTTCTAAGTTACCTCAGGTATCGTTTTTGTTGTTTATTGTTTGTATGTATTCTTTCCCAAACTACACTTTAAGTTTCTTGGAAGCAGATACTATATTTTTTTTCTTGGTATGTATAGAAATGTCATGGCCTCTGTCATTGATATTATTTCTCTGTACCTTCATCCACACTATGAGTTCCTTAACAGATAGTACAATGCTTAGAAATTTTCCTGGTTCACAATCAACATTTAAGAAATTCTGTTTGAATATTAAATAAAACAAAACTTCTCTTTTGATCTATTATTTTTCCGAAGAACAGATAAAATTATTATGCATATATAGAGAAAAATAAATAAAGCAGACTACTATAAAATTTTTAATCCTTCAAAGAACTTGCCATTTCAGTAAATCCTTAAGGAATTTCATTTGGACTTCAATACATTATAAATTAATTTTTATGTAATTAAATATGCAATTTTAATATTCTAAAAGTGGAATACACCTGCATTCAATCTTTTAAAGATTAAATATCTTTAGTCACAAGAGAAAACATGGAATGACTTTTTTCGGGGGGGATGACTGTTTACAACTATTTTCTGTTTTAACAGCGAGAGACAAAATCAGACATTTGTGAATAAAATATTTTCAACAGATACAACAGAAATCAAGAGCATGACATCACAATTGGGAAGCTTTTAAAACGCTTAAATGTCAAATTGCGGACTCGAATAGTTTAAATGTTAATAATTGCAGGTTATTTGGTACAGTTCAGTCTATTCCTAAATTCCTGAGTCTGCAAAAGGCAAATGTAAGTAGCTAGCAGTGAACTTTGTCTCAAGAGGTAAGAGTAACCTGAGACTTGCTGCTATCACTACAGGGCTTTGGAAAAATAATGCTGTATTGGACAAATAAACACCAGTCCCATATTACCAAATAAATTAAAATTAAAAAAGAGACTAATGAAAACAATATTTTGCCAGAGTTATTTTTTCTTTTTGCCTGAGTATATAGCTTGTTAAAAATCTATCATAAAAATGAAAAGTATAACTTTTTTTATTCAAGAGACTTAATTTTTTTAATTTTCAAAATTTGATATATGAAAAGAGTGAGAAAAAGAGAGAAAAGAAAGAAGAAAAAGAAGAGTATCAGTGAACATTTAATTACATTTAATTAAAAAGTCATCATTGGCATGAGAAATATCAAGGCAAAAGTTACAGATAAAAAATTAAGGTGAAACATTAAATTTAACCTTTTAATTGAGAATTCAAGTTTTTTTTAAGGGTTCATTAATAAGTTTATTTAAAATCCAAAACCATTACTCCTTCTTCGTCAGGATTCTTTTGTTTGCAGATAAAAGAATATCCAATTGGCTTGAACAAAGAAAGAAAGGTATCAATTTACCAATTTACATAACTAAAAAATCCTGGGGCACCTGGGTGGCTCAATGGGCTAAAGGTCAAGCGTAGGTCTCTTGATTTTGGCTCAGGTCATGATCTCAGGGTTGGGAAATCAAGCCTGCCTGGGGCTCCACACTCAGCCTGGAGTCTGCTTGAGATTCTCTCACTCTTTCTCTCCTGCCCCTCCCCTCTCTATCAAATAAATAAATAAATCTAAAAAAAAAAAAAGTACCATAACTAAGAGTCAGTGTCCTCAAGACTTACTCCTCTCCATCCCTTTCTGGCTTTATTCTCCTTGGCTTCAAGCAGGTTCTTCCCATGTGATGACAAAGATGGTCAACAGTGACTCTATTGGACTTAATAGTACTCTAAATAGTTCAAGTAAAAGCTCTAGAGTCTTGAATGTCACACTTTGGGTCACATACCCAGTCCTAAACCAATCAAGGGGGTGGCCAGAAGAATGCAGTGTTCATTCATTGGGCAGGTCTGAGCAGCAGATCAGTCTGAAGCCAGGGGCAGGGCCAGCCCATCTGAACCACATGGAATCAGTTCCATCTACCAAAGGAAAGAGATGAGTCCCATCTGACAGAAGAAAGGCTACTGAAGACAAAAACCTATTGTCCACTCTACTCTCAGGAAGAAAAGTTTACACCAATGATATGAAGATATAAGCTGTAGGATAACTTTGTGACATAGGAGAGAAAAAATAAAAATAAATTGTGGGAGATTTTATATATATATATATATATATATACACACACACACACACACACACACTTGTTATTTTTATATACACATACATATACATATTTATACATGCATATATATACATATATACACATATATATACACATATTTGTTATATATATTTGCTGATTATATGCACACACCTAATTGTTTAAAAACACATATTATAACACGTCATAAAATATCTAAGACTATAACCACTTTTCCAAGTACATTAGATATAGTAATAGTAATATCTACATTTTCACATTATATTTTGGCTTGTGTATCAGTATCATAAATTCACTGAGCTGTGAATCTAGTTTCAGAGTACTGATCAAAACTAAGTATAGTCTAGTGTTATTCAGCATAGTCAAGAAATAAGGCGTTTTAAGGCAACATCACCATGAATTCCTCATATGTGTGGGCAGGAGAGTACTCAACTTGAGTCATTTTCTTCTATCAACAATTTCTCCTCTGTCTTCCTGACAGCAGAAAATAAACCTCCCATGTCAAAGCTACCCTCCCTGTAGCAGGAGGTAAAGAGACATCCTTATCACCAGAGACAGGAAATTTTAGAGCCAAGAAGGATGTATAAACAACCCTTGTTACTTATTACTCATTTACTACCATGGCCCAGATTCTGTCTAGAATTCCTTACCAACTGAAGCTCTCAAAGTTAAGTTTTCTTTGTGAATTCCTCACAGATTTATTCTTTGTCTAAAAAATATTTTAAAATGTCAGCTTGGTCATTTTTTTAGGTTCAATTTCAGTACTGGGCCCCTGTGAGCACATAGTAACACTTCGGGGGTTTTTCTCCTTTAATCAGTCTCCTATAAATTTACATTTTTGTTTAGCTGGAAAACCTTGCAGAGTAGAGAAAGAATTTTTCCTTCCCTATAATCCCCACAACTAGTAAGTGACAGAAGCAAGATTTGAATGCAGCTTCTGACTGAAAAGTAAACAGCCTTCAACACCATACAACACCACCTCTGAGTGTTTGGGAAATTGTACGTGTTCTAAAAGTGGCAGCTGTTAGAATCATCTGAGTTCTCACAAATATTGATTATTGTTACCCTAGAGATGTTCAGAAATACTGATGAATAAATTATTGTGCATGATACAACAATTTACTTCATATGTATTTAGAGTCATGATAACAGTTGACATTTTTAAAATATTTCATAATAGGGCACGTGCATTTTTCTTCATTTTTTTTCATAAAACTTTACTTCAACAGTACAGTTTAGGATCACATTTTTTCATGTTTAGTAGTTTCTTAGAATTTTTCTTTATGAAAATTTCAGATTTGGTCCAAAATTCATTGAGACCTAACAAATTCAGAGACCAAAAGCACTTACCCTCCCTCTAATGGTTCATTTACTTTAAATGGATTAAATTAGTTGGTAGTGCACCTTGTAGTAATAATAATAATAAATTAAAAAGACCTCCTTTTACACTTCTAGATTTTGTCATTTTTTTAAAGATTTTATTTATTTATTTGACAGAGATAGAGGCAGCCAGCGAGAGAGGGAACACAAGCAGGGGGAGTGGGAGAGGAAGAAGCAGGTTCCCAGCGGAGGAGCCTGATGTGGGGCTCGATCCCATAACACCGGGATCACGCCCTGAGCTGAAGGCAGATGCTCAACCTCTGTGCCACCCAGGTGCCCCTAGATTTTGTCACTTTTAAATCCTTAATGAAGAGATCAGCTTAACACAACAGCAGCAGTTTTCTGAGGTAGTCATTTATACTCTGTTTACCCGATCATGGTTTCAGAGGCTTGGGGGAAGTTTTTTCTAGTCCAATTCTGTAGCTAGGTTTTTATTTTATTTATTTTTTATTCCACAGTCAAGTTTTACTTTTCCCAGCTTTATTGTGGTACAACTGACAGATAAAACTGTAAGATATGGAAAGTGTACATATTGGTGATTGGATATATACATACATCGTGCAAGGATCCTCCCATCTAGTTAATGACCATATCTAACACCTCACACATTTATTTGTGTGTTTGTGAGACCATTTAAGTTCTTCTAACAAATTCAATTACGTAATACAGTGTCACCAACGATAGCTACCACGTTTTATATTAGATCTTCAGAACTTATTGATCTATAGCTAAAAGTTCATACACTTTTACTACATTTTAATAAGGGAAAAAAGAACATTTCTCCCCTGCATGCATATCTGTCTAAAATCATCTTGATTCTACGTAACTCAAATCTCACAGAATCGGTGACTATCTCAAGGCAATCAGTGGATAAAGTTGGTCTTGGATGTTTAATTAAAGATTCTAATCAATTACCACTTTATAACCATATATTATGATGAGTTGTTTTTCTTTTAGAAGTCATAAAAAAGTTGTGCTAGAGTCATCCAAAGGTTTTCTAGTTTAAAAATCAAGCATTATAGAAAGGTTTACGTGCTAAGTTCAATTGTAATAATAATTTTAGACTCTTGACCTTTAATTTGATTTTAATAATTGTGAATTTTATAAGGTACATTTTATTTGTTCAGTTAACTCTTTGGAAAATGAGGTATAAACAAAGAGTATAATTAGACTATTATTTTCTACTATATATGTTGTTCATTAAAATATTAAATTTAGATTTTAGATGTTAAATTATTTTGATAATGTAAGCTTTAAGTAAAAATGTCAGTTGAACAAATACCCCTCAAATGGAAAATATTGCTGGAAACATAACTCAGTATATTAAATTTTGTATTATTCATAGTCTTAGAGTTCAGGCTCTACCTAAGATAATCACATGATGGTCTAAAAGAGTCCCCGTTAACTTTAACTTTTCCCCTGCTTCTTTTGAGCAACATTTATCACAGTGAAATTCTCCTAAGGAGAAAGGAGACAGCAAACTTCTTAATATTTATCCTCCTCCAAATGGACCTCTCTGTCTCTCTTACTCTCTGTGCACATACTTGCAAACACTTGAGAGATTCTTCCTACCTTAATTCTTACCCTGGAGAATTACTTCTTATTAATACTTTAAGCATAAAACAGATAACATTAAACTTTGTATTTATAAGCTTTTCATTGTTGTTGTTAACTGCTTTGTTGGCACTCAAGTTAAAGAAGCGATTGCCAAATTCTCCATTTTACAGCAGCTTGTGCAGACTGCCATTTTTCCTATTTGAATTTAATTTTTCTACTGAGAGAAATATGCTGTTAAAAATCAGAACTGATTATTAGAAGCTTTTAATAAAATTGTGACTGGGAGGCGTGCTGCCCAGCCCCGCCCTGAGGTGACTCCCCCAGCGGATGATGGCAGGCATTAGCAAGCTCCTGCACACAGGCATTCTGTTGCAATCATTCTCTGCAGAGCACGATTTGTGGGCCTCTGTGAAATGCAGCTATTGGTGGTTCTGCCTGTACTCAAATGAAGTGATATTGAATTTCTATTATGCATGTGTCTTGGAAACCTCACAGCTCTCCATAAAGATTTTATTCACACAGCAGATTTGTTGTGACTTAGATAGTTTCAGACAATTTTAGATTTGAATGGACATGGCAGGATCTGACAGTATAAAAGAAATATCAGGAGAAAGAAACATGGAGAACCAAATGATATATTAAGCAACCTACAGAACAAAGCAAAGAGAATGCCTGTGATTGTAGTAAACAAAACCAGAAAGTACATCTTTGAAGGACCTCTCATGGGGGCTCAGCTTTTTATATTGCAGATATGAGTTGGTGATAGAACTTGTCAACTCCTTTCATCCTACAAATTAAGTTTTGATAAAGCCTTGTTCCTTATATAACCTTCATATTTTTGAAATAAATTGCTCATAATAAGACACATTCTAGTTTCCATATATTTTTCCAACAATCTAGGTCACAAAAACAAATGGAAAATAAACACAATTGCAAACAAACATTTATTCCTCAACTAGAATTAGAAGATTTAATTGGAAAAAGAAGAAGAGCAATTTTTTAGTGAAAATACAAAATATGGAATTCAAATAATGGCAAACCAGGGGAGAGATGAGTTCATATATTTAGGGCAAAAAATGATTTTAATATGAAGTTTTCTTCATTATTGAAAGTGTACTATGCTTCAGGCATAATTTAGGGACTGCAGAAATAACACTGAATGATGCAGACAATATCCATTATTCCATGAAGCTTATTTACTAATAGGGAAACAGTTAATAAAGAAGTAAATAAATTAAAGAAGGAATAATCCTTGTTAGTAATAGATGCTTTGAAGAATATAAAAGAAGCGAAGAGGACAGAATCTATCTGGAACAGTTGGCAGGGTATAAGGAGGCAGCTACTTTATCTTTGGTGACTAGGGAAGGCCTCACAAAAGAGGTGACGTGAATTGAGACGTGAATGAAAAGAAGAAGGCAGCCATATGAAGGCCTGCGGGCAGAGCATTCTAGATTGACATACAGCAAATGCAAAATCCCTTCTTAGGTTAATGTTCCTATCAGATGGTATTTCTTCAGATTCCACATATTTACATTACTCTAAAAATAATTCACTTCTGGACAGTATGGAAATTCCTCAAGAAATTAAAAATAGAACTACCATATGATCCCTCAATCCTACTTCTGGGTATATATCCAAAGGAAAGGAAATGATTATCTCAAAGAGATGTCTGTTACTCTCATGTTCACTGTAACATTATTCACAATAGTCAAGATATGGAAACAACCTAAGTGCCCATCAATGGATGAATGGATAAAGAAAATATGACGTAGAAAGATAGATGATAGATAGATCGATGTACACACACAATGTGATACAAAATGTGAGGTATATATGCACATAATGGAACACACACACACAATGAAATATTATTCAGCCTTACAAAAGAGGGAAATACTGCTCTTTGTGGCCAACATGGATAAACTTGGGCAAACAAGCCAGACAAAGACAAATACTCTATAGACTATACTTCTACAGAGAACTTCAATAAGCAAATAAATAAATAAAGTTGAACTCACAGAAACAGAGAGAATGCAGATGCCAGGGTCTGGGGGGTGGGGGAAAAGGGGAAAGGTTGATAAAAGGGTACAAACATTCAGTTATAACATGAAGGAAGACTGAGGGTCTAATGTAAAACATAGAGACTATAGTTTATAAAACAAATTGCTAAGAGACTAGAACTTTGCGTTCTCACCCAAAGAGGAAAAAAGTTATCTATGTGAGATGATGGATGTATTAATTTAGTAGGTTATGGGAATCTTTTGCCAATGTGTACATATATCAAATCATCATATTATACCCTTTAAATACAGTTTGTCAATCATACCTTAGTAAAATGGGAAAAACAATAAACATACATATGAACACACACAAACACACACAAAATTTCACTTTGGAAGAAAAGTTGGATAGAGATCACGGGAGAAAGAGGAGAGGATATTGGTTCACAACATTGTCCAGAGCTTCCCTGGTATAATTTAAAGCTACCTGTCTTTTGAACTCACAGGGCAGGAGAGACTGAAAAAAGAGGCAAGCCACTCCAGACTGGTAGGTGGCAATTTTAATAGCACCAGAGGGAACTTCCATACAAGGCTTGTCTTGGATGGCAGCAAGATAAACAGATACCTACAACCACCTGCCAAATCTTAAAAGTTTATAAACCCGTTTATACTGTTCAGTCGTGTATACAGTGTCGGTGTTCTCAACACCACATCTCTTTCTCAAGGTGATGTCCTTGGAGCAGCCCCTGGGAGCAGAAAAGATGAGCAGAACCCACATTCTCAGGATAGGGGGTGGGAGTGAGGAGCCTTGGAGTGCCCAGGTCCTGCTCATGAGTCAATCAGCGGTCTTATCTTTTGGACAAAGTTCCCCAATAAAGGAAGAGAAAGAAAAATACCTAGTAGTCTACATTAGAAAGAGCCAAAACACATTTGTTCCCATAGACATCAAGAACTGGTTATACCTAAGCAAAAATGAAGGTAAGAAGCACAATTAATCACATACTTTTAGAAACTTTAGTTCTGACCCCAAATCAGTTAACATGTTTTTCACCATAGGCATTCTCTATTTTTACAAATGAGGTTAATGCATTTGATTTCTATGAGCACCTGTTTTGTATGAATTATATGACCTCAACAGCACTTTAATGGTTCTACAGAAATCTTCCAAGAACTACAGTCTTGGAATTCTCCTCCCTCTACTCCTCTCTATCCCAGCTTCCCAAAGTTCCCTTGATACCTGGGGTCTCTCATGTTCCATGGGAGAACTATTTTCTGTATTATTCCATACTAAGATGTTAGCAGTTTATCATATTTGTAAAGAAAATGAGAGGAAAAGTAATGATCAATACAAAGCAGCATGTTTACATATGATATTTCAATAACCTAGTAATCCTGGTGAAGTTTATCTAAGTGAACTACCATTGTATCACCCTTCCATTAACCCCTCTATTCTGCCTCCATGTAAACCTGACTTGGAGTGTAAACTTGGGGTGGGCTCAGTTCCAGAAACTTTCAGATCAGCATCATCATTCTATAGGACATCTGGAAGGCTCAATTTGTAGATAAACTCAAATGTGAATTACATGGATCTACAATGTGTACTTGAAGTTGCCTTAACAGCCAGTTGTATTCTTACAACTTTCACAGTCTGTAAGCTCTTTGAGGACAAGAACACCTATCCCAATGATGTCTTACATTTCCTGCTAACGTAGGATTTGGAATTGTCAAAGAAAAATTGCACTGGGAGGAAAGGGAGATTAAAAAAACTAAACAAAACAAAACTATTGCAACAGGAGAAACAGACTGAATTCAATTCTACTGACACAAAGGTGTGAAAGACTTTAAGCCCTGGACTAGCTAGTGGAGAAGTATGGAAGATGTTACAGAGGAGGATGGTTAATGTGATTAGGTCATTGCATCTGTTAACTGGCAGTTACCAAAGTTAGGTTCCTACCCACCTACAGAGACTGGAAGATCGGGATGCTATCTTTCTTGATGATTTCATGTTGAAGAGATGGCTGCCAGGTCCTCAAGAAAGACATTCTTGCGTTGAAAACTGGCAAGAGGCTAAGAGACGATTTAAATATCAAGGAGGCAGAGAAAGTTACAGCTGAAAGTTTCGTAAAGTAAAGGCTCTAAGCAGGAGGAGGCCAGGGATCTATAGTCTGGAAGAAACTTGTCTGAGGTTTAGTCAAGCTGAGGGGAATCTTAAGGCCATCTCAGTCAGATTGTGGTGTTTGTTCAGGGAATATTTGCTAAACAAATGAATGAATGTAGCCTCCAAATATTTTCAGAGTCTGGTAGATTTTGAACTCTTTCAACCACAACATACCTGAACACATATTTATAAAAGAAATGTCTCCATAGATGATCAGTTCCAGGAAATCTAAAACTTACACATAATTTTATTTCTGCATATTATAATATTCAGCACATAGTATATACAGATGGTAATTATAGTGTAAATACATACACAGAATCAGAAGCTCAAACTTTTTGGGTTTCTGTTAAATGCTTGCATGTTATTTAGGCCTCATCTTTTTCTTTGTCTTACGGTATTAATTTCTTTTTCTTTTTCTTTTTCTTTGGTTGGGTGTTCAATTATGAGATGTTTTAGGACTAGGATGATTTCAACTCTCATTTGAAATGAATTATTTTCAATGAAAGTTAATGGAGAGGAAGAAACTCACTTTATTAAAGTGATCACTCAAGCCAAGAATATTTTATTTGCCCTTCTCCACTGAGATCTATGCCCAATTACTTAATTAAATCTAAAATTATCAAATAGACTACACTCTCCAGGGTTCAGAGAATCAAAAAAAAGGAAATAATTAGCATTTTCTGTTCAAAATTGAAAGATGTTTATTTTGGTACATTAAGACCCCCTTACAATTTTACAATTTCAATTTGTTTCTTCGGATGAGAGAGTTAACCTGACGGCAGGACAAGGGAAAAACCCTAACAGCAATTTCCAATCACCTTCCTACCTGATTTCCAAGGAACAGAACCCTATGTGCCAGGACCTTCAAGCTCTACCCTCCCAGTAGTGCATCTGAGAAGAAATTATGGTAATCTCAAAATCCTACTGAGGCTCAAAGACATTTCATCAAGTGAAAAAAAAAATGAGTAAAATGCAAAAGTAGGGTTTTTTTTTTTTTTTCTGTTTAGAAAAACTCAGGTTTATGTGAATAGGTCTCATGTGGGGAGTCTTTTGAAGCTAGGGACTTCAAAGCAGATCACGGACTTCCAGTGGGTTAATCACTTAATACAAGAATGGAGAGATGGAATTACCACCATTCAGTCAAGCTAAACTTATCCTTTTTTTTGAGAGACAGTGAGCAAATATCCATCTTTTAGTTCCCAACAGTGCTCTAGTTGAACACGCGTTTGTGAGCCTGCTTTGCTCACCAGCTAGTTCATGTAAATCACAATGGAAAGAAGTTCCAAATGGCTACTAGTGGCATTTGATGCACCACTTCATTCAAGGGACATCATCTTTCCCTTTGCTGCAAATCAAGGTTTTAAACATTAAAACGTGCCTATTCAATGCAGAGCAACTTACCAAAAAAGAGCCGCAAGATTATATAAAGTTAGGGCAGAAAAAGCTGGACTTTCTGACTACAAAAACAAGAAGTAAAGAGCCTTACATACTGATTAAAGTGCTTTAAAGTTAGTAGAAATCATCCAAAATGTCTGGCAACTAGTAGGAGATAGAAAGGGTGGGTATTATTTCCACCAAACTTATGTATTACAGTCATCAATCTTTGCAAAAAAATAAAAAAAATTTAAAAATTTAAAATATATATATTATATATATATATATACACACACACATCACATAGCATGATCAGAAATGAACATGTAGAAAATTAAGAAGCCTATAAAAACTAAGTCCACATGGAACACATCGAGTTCTAGCCTGTGAGAAAAGAGATAATCCAGATACTCCACCTTGTCTTTTAAGGAAATGACCTAGCAACTGTAAACATCACCTCTGTTTATACCCCAGTAACCCAAACTCAATTCAGTCACTCCTACTGTGTTACTTTGCTGGGGCTGCTATAACCAAGTATCACAGACTGGGTGCTGAAACAACAGGAATTTACTTCCTCACCATTATGGAAGGCAGATGTCTTAGATCAAGGTATCAACAGCATTGGTTTCTTCCGAGGCCTCTCTCTATGGCTTGAAGATGGCCGCCTTCCACTGTGTGTGTCTATATCCTAGTCTCCTTTTCTTATAAGGAAGCCAGGAACATTGGCTTAGGGCCCACAATAATGATTTTATTTAACCTTAATTACTTCTATAAAAACCCAGTCTCCAAATATAGTCGCTTTCTGAGATACCGGGGGTTAGAATTTTGCTATACAAATTTTGAGAGGATGTGATTCGGCCCACAATATTTAGCTTCAAGGGAGACTGAGAAATGTAGTTTGTTGTAGGGTGGCTATTTAGCTCGGTAAAACTTCAGCCCTACTACTGAAAGAACGGAAAATAGATATTAAGGAAGTTATCAGCATCTGTGACATTATTCCAGAATCAATAGGTACAAGGCCAAGTGTATACGAGGCAGAAACCCACTGAGAAAAAGAATGAGAAGGATATGTAATTGATAATGAAAGTCAAAAGCAGTTGAGCCCCAGAGAGAAACTGTGTTTCATTACAAAGGCCTGGTTAAAATTAACTCAATTTTAGGAACAGTGAGGACATTTCAAGTGGGGAGAATATAATTTAAGATAAATATAATATCTGATTAGGATTCTTAAGCACTAGGAAAAACAGATTTCTCAGGTTGTATAACCAGTCTCCTTTGCCACAGAAAGTGGATATAACTGGGCAACCCATCAATAGAATTTTATCAATACTATTGCTCTCCTTTTTTATGTTTAAATGTTAGATCCTGCACACATAAGATTTTCTCTCAATCTAGGAATAAAGAAAATAAAAAGCCTTTATTAAATGAAATTAAAGCCCTGTAGTTTACGTAAACTTGTTATATGAGCAAACTATAAGGATTCGTTCTACACAAAAATTACTGGACATACACAAGAGGATGGAAGATGATAAAGAAGACTGTTGAATTATTAAGCAGAATAGTTTCTGGCTAAATTTTGGTGTTTTCTTTTTGTTTCTTAATAAATGCTCAAATGTCTTCAATGATTTTTTTTTCAAATTCCTCTACAAGGATAAGTCTCAACTATAACTCAGAAACCTACGTATAACCTTCATTTCTTGTTCTCAATTCCCATGGCAGTTCTATACTGCGAAACCATAAACATGTGAGCACAGTTACAAATTGTTAATTTATGAAATTTATTTGAGTAGATATTTGCCAGTTTCTTTCTGCAGTGACTCATGTTTGGGTACATGCCAGGAGCACCCCTTGCCTTTTACTTTACACATACAAGAAGAAAATGGGAGCATAAGGCACTTTTACTAAGAAATATTGTGATTAAAAAATAGTTATACAGCAAAAAACAGTTGCAAACACATAGTATCATTCATTGCTAATGAGTTAAAAGGATACCACAGTGCACATATAAATCACTATACAGTATCTTGCAGTTTATTTAAATTCATTGTGCCTCATTATAACTGAGCTATGCACCTTTAGGTCTGAGTTGATTAGGAATGCGATAGCTCAGAATAGCTTTTAATTCAGAGAAACATGGCCTGACCTTTACCATAATCCTGTGTGAAACACACTATAGTTTAGACATTAATAATGATGCTACCTCTTTTTCATACTGGTGAGATGCTACTTAAAATTTGGTATTATTAGTTAACAGGCTCAGGCCAATACATCAAAACCAAATTACCCTTCTGTGTATAACTACAGTACTTAATTCTGAGTTCTTCATCTCTCATAACTATTACTTCCTCTTTAAAAATGCTAAAAACCAAAATGTAATAGTGTCATGTCATAGCAATAAGTCACAGATACAAACTAAAGGCACTCCTCTTCACTCCCCACGGACTGCCACTGTATGCTGTTAAGGATTTGTGCTTCATGATATACGTTTTAACAGCTAAGGCATTGCTCGTCTTTGACCTTTGTCTCTCAATTTAAGAATGCCATTCCTTTAAATCACCTTCTGGTAAGTCAACTAGTACAAACAATAGAACTTTCTTACAGTTCTCATTCAGACACAGAAAATGCAAATCACAGGGTTGAATACCCATTGTCTTTTAAAAAATCTTTTATAGTGTTTATCACTAAAAATACAGTAAATAATAAAATAATATTTACAGAGTTGAACTGATCTAATAGTTCACCACACCTCATAATGGAAAACGACATTCGTCTGTGCCACTCCTTTTTCCCCCTTTCCATATTTGCTTCCCACTCCCCAGAGGCAACTCGTTTGGGCTCTCTTAGACCGTTTCTCTAGTTTCAACTCCTATCCCTAAATAACCTGCTTATATTGCAAAATCTCAATGTTTCCATTTTAGATATTACATCTTGACCTGCTATAATAAAGAATAAGCTATAGCCCTTTTAGAACAGTCATCCCCTCAAAACTTAAGATTTCCCTTCATTGTAAGTCCCAGGGATGTCCTCTGTCACTCTGGTGTTCAAATCCCTTTCACAGAATCCTTTTCTTTTTTTTTCTTTTTTCTTTTCCTTATTTATTTAATTTTTTTGAGTTAGGATTTTCCTTGTCTCTAAAAAACAAGAAACTCACAACAAGGTATCAAATGAAGTAAAGATTCTACTTAACACAGGCAAAAGAATGTTCTGCGGGGGGGGGGCGGGTAGAGTGACCCTCAGATCTCATCGTTTTGCCATGCCTGAATTTCCCAAGACACATGGTTAGAATAAAAGATGTCTGCTGGAGCTTCGGTCCTCATGTGTGCGCTACATAAAAGAAAGAGGAAGGACAAGCCCATACCCCTTCAGAACACGTCCTAAAGTTGTGCATACTACCAGAAGAAGAATGTAATCGCATGGCCACGCCTAGCTGCAAAAAATCCCAGGAAACGAGTCTTCACTGCAGCAGTTCTGTTCCTAAGAAAGAAGGGGGACTGTATTATGGGATACTCGGCCATACTATGTCATCTTTCTAGATTATTTTAGTGAAGCGTATATTGAAGGAGCTTTCTGAGAAAAGATAGGCTAGAGATCTATTTTTTGAGGTCTTGCTTCTCTTATTTTTTGCTTCCCTTTATTTTTATACTCTCATACTAGACTGAAGGATTGGTTGGGATATAATACCAAATTATAAAATTTTTAATAGAATTTTGAAAGTGTTTCATTATCTTCTAGCTTCCAAAATTGATACTGAGAAGTTCAAGTCTGTTCTGATTCCTAATTCTTTGTCCATAATCCTTTTGTATTCCACACTGGGAGTTTTAAGCATGGTCTCTTTACTCCAGTATTCTAAAATGTTACAATAGCATGCATTATGTGAGTTTCATTCATTAGTTGTGCTCAGCACTAAGAGGGGCTTTCAATCTGGAAATTAAAGTCCACTCATTCTGGGAAATGCTTTGCCTTATTTCTATGAAAATGGTGTCACTTCTTTTTTCTCATTTCTCCTCTGAAAGTTGTACCCTAGCATCAATCAAAACAAACTATGTTGTGTTGCAGTAAAAAGCAAACCCAAACATCAGTGGCTTAGCACAGCAGAGGTTTATTTGTCCCTGACACCATGGGTCCAACAGGAACCAGCCCCTTGAAGGCTAAACTCCACAGTTGTCCTTACAGAGGCCAGGCTGACAAAGTCTCCACTCCACCCTCCCTAGGATCTGAGGACAGAGTAGGGGAAAGGCAGCATGGCAAGTCACACACTGGCGGTTAAACAAATCCACCCAGAAGTAACTCGCATTATTTCTACTCACATTTAATCACTCACAGAAAGTCACATGCCCATGCCTAACTGCAAAAGTGGGAAGGTGTAATCCCACAATGTCCCTAAAAGAAATACAAGTAGAATATTGACTAACAGCCTTTAGGATTATAGCAAGTCTCCTAGAAGGATACTCTTATTTGCTTTTCATTTTCTCTTTTTTTATTTTTATTGTTGAGATTCAGTTTATATGAAGTGCACACAGTTTAAGTATATAAGTACATATATATGAGTTTTTGCACATCCAAATCCAGATATAAAATATTCCCAAAACCCCTACTTCCTCCGGCGCTATCAACACTCAGAAAGGTAACCAATGATCTGCCCTCTATCATCACAGGCTAATTTTGCATGTTTTTAAACAGCATATAAATGGAATCATGTAGTATGTACTCTTTAGTGTCTGAATTCTTTCACTCAGCCATATGTTGGTAAGATTCATCAATAATACTGCATGTAATAAAACAGTTTTATTTCAGTGTTGTATTTGATTATAATGACTGTGGCACCCTTTATTTATCCATTCACCTTGTATTTAGGCTGTTTCTAGTCTTGGACCATTCAGAATAAAACTGTTATACACTTCACTGTACCTGTTTTTGGTGAAAAACATTGAAAATTTGACAGAAATTATTAATTTTAATAAATTTCAATTTTCAATTTTTTAAAAGTTTAACAGTTAGTGCTCTTTGTGCCCTAGTTAAGAAATTGTTGACTACCCAAGTTATGAAGGTATTCTCCTAAATTTTTCCCCCAAATTCTTATATTTTACTGCTTATATTTAGGTTCATGATCCATCTCAAATTAATTTTGGTATGTAGGGTATAGTAGAGGTGAAGATTTTTTTCCATTTGGATAACCAACTGAAGGGCATCATTTACTAAGACCATTCTTTACAAGTATTTGCACTGATGCCCTTTTTTGTAAATCAAATAGCTGTGTATGCTCCAATTTTCTATTTCTTTGACCTTTAACTTCTTTCCAGGATGATTTTTTTAACTTTATATTCTAACCCTTATAAACCTATATTTTAAATTTCTTTAATCACATTTTAATTTCCAAAAGCTCTTTTCTGTTCTCTGATACTCCTTTTACATTATAAAGGGCTTTTAAATCAGAGATAGGTTATATTCCCTTATCTATGGACCTTCTCTTTGTGGGTATTGATTATATTTTTTCAACCTCCTAAACTGGCTCAGCCTCCTGAGTTCTTGTTTTACTATCTGTCTTTCATGTAAAAGATTTTCTCAAACATCTGGTGGCCACTGGCTACCCCATTCAGAACACATAAAGTCAACTAGAGTCTCACTTTAGGTGAGAAGAGCTTACTAGGTGAAGGGCCTCAAGGTATGGGATTGCTGAATAGAGACTAGTATCTTTCTAGCTTTTCTTTGGTTCTGCCAGTTTCCACAGAGAAGTCGTCTGCTACGAAATATAAACCTGTGACTTGACTACGGTACCACCATGCTCAACAGTATCTGCTGTCCCTAAATCTAAAGTGTACACAGTTTAGTCCTTTCAGAAGAAAAAACATCCAGACCTCCCCTGGAGTTGAAGAGGAAGTATTCTGTCAGTTGTTTGGAGTGGGGAGTTAGAACAAGTCACCTAATTGCTCTGTATTACCCACTTTCCACCCCACCATCATTGTATCCCATATTCCAATATGCCCATTATTGTCAATCCCTAGATTCTGTAGGACAAATAGGATCATTTCTTGATTGATGCCCACCATAAAATGTGAACTAAAATTTCAGATTTTTCTAGTTTGCTCAGAGAGTTGCCACTTGTCCATTTTACCTATATTTTAAAATACCATATTGATCTCCACTACCTGCTATTTTCTGTCCCCTTCAGCTCCACCCTCCTCTTTTGCCTTATAGGTTAATGATTTTTTTTTTTTTTTGGTATGCTTGTCATCATTTTAGTGGTATTTGGGTAGAAAACTGTGCTATCTACATTCTTTGTCTAATTTGGATTCACCGTTGGTTCTCTTTAGTGCAAGATAAATTACATTCTGAAAGCAAAACAAAACAACGAATGGGTTGTTTCTATTAAATTGAAAGTAAAAAATAATTAATCTCCCTTCCCAAAGTTCAACAAACTTGAGTTTATCTGTTTTTTCTTTTACATTTAAAAAGCATCTATACTGTTTTTGAGAACACCAACTCCCAAATGGCTCATGCTGACTATATTCAAAATATATGACTTTATTTTTAAATAAAAGGTTATAAAATATTAAACAAATTATATTGAAAAAAATCATCATTTTTCTAACCTTCTAAAAGAACCTCCTTTTAAAGTTTTCTTGAATTTGACAGTGCCCTCTACAATTTCTTCTTAAAAAACAGATTGTGTGTTTTTATTGCCATTAGAATTACATAAGCCAGTCTAGCTGGCTAGGCAATTTTCTCCTTTCATCACTATTCCATGTTTTATCCCTCCTGGGAATGCACCCCTGAATGCAAATTTGCCTCTACAAATAGACAAGAAAATGTCTTAAGACTGATGTCAGAGAATAGCTGACTTCTCTAACTAGCACCACCATTTCAAATCCATTTTTGTTAAGATACAAATATCAAACAGTAAACGTAACATAAAGATAGTAGATATTCTATTTATCAAGTCCTGGTTTTCAAATGGGGTAAGAGGAAGGCACTAGAAGAATCTCGGCTACTTACAAGAAACAATAACAACACAACTTTGTTGTTTCAGAAATGTACCCCACATCTTTCTCCCTCACCATCTTAGTATATAAATGAGAAATCAGCTCTGAAGGAATAAGTAACTTTGCCTTAATAACATAACCACTTGCACCAGAATAAAACTAATCTTTCCTAGAATCCCAGTCCAGTGTGTCAGTTTGTTTATTTCCATTTGTGAATTGCAGACATTTAACATTTATCTTTTTCTCTTTTCCAATTATTTGGACTAGTACTCCCAGGATAATGTTAAATAAAAGTAGTGATTTGAATAACTATGTGGTTCTTGCATACAGTAGAAATGTTCCTTGTATGACCATATTACTCAAGATTCTGGCTTCGGGGTTGAGATGCACATGATTTACATGTTAAAATACTATCTTTACTCATTTTATTGAGAATTATTTTAAACAACAACTGATGATAAGTTTTCAGCACCTTTGGAGAAAAATAATATGATTCTTCTCTCACATGTAAATTATAATAGAATTTTTGTGTTAAACCATCTTTGCATTCCTGCTATAGATCTCAGTTGACTGTGTTTAACAATGTTGCTGAATTCTATTTGCTAATGCTTTAAGGATATTTTGTTGACATTTTTTAGTCTATCATATTCCTTTCGAGCTATTTTTGCCAGTCTTTATTATCAATGTTTTGCTAGCTTTATTAAAGAATGTTGAAGGGTCATTTACTTAACTCTGGAAGATGTTTAACTTTGAGTTTTGGTAGAATTCATCTGTAAAAATATCTTGGTGTGATATTTTGGAAGGTGGAGGTAGCTCTTTTACAGTGTTCTCTGTCCTTATATAAGTTGACTCTGTAGGTTTTAAACCTCATGACATGAGTTTTGAAAACATCAGTTTTCTCAAAAATCATCCTGGTAGAGAAATGTATTAACATAGAGTAAAACAAAATAGATTCTTATGATTCTCTTAATTTTCTTTGTATCTCAGATCACTTTCTCAGATTATCTGTATTTTTTTGTGATATTTCTTTTACCATATATTCAATTCGTGTGTGTATTCATTTAAACAACAAATATTTAACCTAGCTTGAACCAGTATTATTTTAAGTAATCACAATACAGTGATGAATAAAAAAAGGAAGGAAGAGAGAAGGAGACTTTCTTTTCCTATGTATGTGGGAGGGGAGGGATAAATAATATATATTCATATATAGCCTCTAAATTTTCTAAAAGTCTTTATGCACTTAAAATTTATAGGAATTTTTTCTTGATGTGCATTCATGCTCACCAAGCAACAATGTTATAATTTTGTTTAACAAATTAAAAGTCATTCTGGAAATTTCTGTTTCTGGTAAAGATGGTATAACAGGGACTGGATTTATTCTCTCATGTGAAATAACTAAAATTACGGACAAAATATACAAAGCGATGACACTTCAGACATTGGAATTTGGGCCTAAAAGGACAGTGAATGTGAACAGATGGGGGAAAAGGGAGATGAGCCCTACTATTTCTCTAACTTACTGCCCGGAGGAAGGTTCTAGGCTGAAACTTCAAGCAGATAAATGACATGTAATTGGAATCCCTGAAAGGTGTGCAGGGTGTTGGGGGTGAAAAGATGTAAGTAATACAGTGATAATGGTTAATTTTTTCCAAATGTGATGAAAATTACATCACTCATCTAAGATGCTCAGCCAATCCCAAACACATTAAAGATGAAGAAAACTACACAAAACTCATCATAATCAAATTGCTTAAAACCAGTGATAAGGAGAAAATTTTATAAGCAGCCAGAGCAAAATACACCTAACATACAGAGAAACAAAGGTAAGGAGACAGAAAAGAAGTCTTGTCAGAAACAATGAAACCAAAAAGACAGTGGAGCAACATCTTTACGTAGTTGGGGTTGTGAAGGAGGGAGAAGGGAAGGTGTGCCTACAAATTTTTAACCAGTCAAAATTTCTTCCAAATATGTAGGTGAAATAATGACTTTTTTCTGATATGGAACATTTGAAAGAGCTCTTCATCGCTAGATCACCACTGTAATAAACATTAAAGGAGGTCCTTCAAGCAGAAGCAAAATAATATCAGACTGAAAACTAACACACACAAAAAAAAATAAGGCCAAGAGAAATTGTAAATATATAGATAAATATAAATACTTTTTATTATTTAAATCTCTTTCAAAGATAGTTGACTGTTTAAATCAAAAATAAGAACAATGCATTTGGGAGTTTAATAGCATACATAGATACAAAATGCATGGCAACAGCAGCACAAAGGCCAGGAAAGTATAAATAAATTATTTTAAAATCCTTTTACTACACATGAAAGAGTATATTACCTAAAAGTAGAATGTGATGAGTTAAAGATATGTACTATTAATAGTAAAGCAATCGCTCAAATAACACAGCAAATAGTGCTATAACTATTCTGTTTCTTGAGTGTTTTAGTACACACAAACACTAAAATATTGGTTCACTAAAATGAGCCAAAAGGAGATCAAATAAATCATAAAAGATAATTAACGCAAAAGAAGACAGAAAACAAAGGAATAAAAAAGAACAGATGGGACAAAGAGAAATAAGAAGATAGATTAAAATCCAACTGTATCACTAATCACATTAAATATGAACATTAAAAGCCCACTTAAAAGATAGACACTGTGAGGTTGGTAAAAAAGACAAAACCTAAGTACATGATACCTACAAGAAATGCACATCAATGTATTTTCTGTCTCTGCTAACAATATTTTTCCTTGTCTTAGCCTTTAAGTGTGTTTTAATATGCTGTGCTTAAGAACAGTACAGTTATTTTGTGTGTGTATTTACCTTGCTGGGTATTTATAGAGCTTTTTGTATCTTTCGTTTAATGATTTTAGTCAGCTTTGTGTGTGTGTGTGTGTGTGTGTGTGCGTGCGTGTGTGTATATGTGTCTATATACTATAGAATTTTATAAATTATATGTACATTTATAAAACTATATATATCTTTTATGAGAAAGATTAATATTAAGAAAAGTGAGCTAAACTTGACTATTTTTCTCCTAAAGAAAGATTGACTAAAAATTATTTTTATGTTTAAATAAGATGAAAAACCATTCTTTTGCCTATCATAGACCACATACCGTATCTTATTAGATATGACATACCTTGTATAGACCCTCTCAGAGAAGGTAAAAATTATTTTTTTTAACAAAGTGAAAACTAAAGTTGTTTCTAATTACACTACTGAGTTGTATTCAATTTATATCTTTTATAGGAAAGAGAAATAACATAAAAAGAGAAGGCTAATATAATGGCCTAAAAAAAAAAGAAAAATATCATTCTCTATTAAAATGATCATTGAAAATTAATATTGGAGCATTGCATCTGCAACTTACTGACTGTACTAATGTACCATGAACTATAGAAATAATTGTTATGCAGAGCTTCACTGAGACCTGAAATTTATTATTTCAAGGTTTCTGCTAGGATAAAAATCCTGGAAAAGTCTGTTCTAGAGATTACAATATTCATATTTTACTCATTACCTTCCAATGTAAGTTTTTTATCACCTCCCAGAAATTTCTATGACTCTGGAACACTTTTACTCCATGTACGTATCCCACACTTCGTGGTATTGTAGTGTTGTGTTTTTACATATAAATTAGAGTCCATAAGAAGTTTTTGCTGTTTTTTGCATGCAAATATTCATTCATATGGACTCGTGTGATTGCCCTTGCGGGGGCTCTCCATTTCTTCATGTGTATTTGTACTTCCATCTCCTAGCATTTTCCTTAACCTAAAAAATGCTCCTTAGTATTTTTCAATGTCTAAAATTGAATTTGTGTTTTAAAAGTTCTCCCTTTTTTATTAGGAAAGATTTCACTGCATTTTCACTTTTGCAGAATTAGTTTTAGTAGTTCGTAAAACTTCAAGTAAACAGTTGTCTCCTTGAAACACTTTAAAGATGCCGTTCCACTTTAAAGATGCCGTTTTCTGGTTTCTTCCATTTCTGTTGAAAAGGCAATCCCAAGTTTTATTTTTACTCCTGTGAAATTTATGCCATTTATTCTCTCTGCTAATAATATATTTTCCTTGTTTCTGTCTGACTCAGGGTCAGGTTGCAGGTTTTATAAGGCTGATTTTCTTCCTCTAACTCATAATTGTGACTAGAACATAGCCCTTCAGGTCCAAGAGCCTAGGTCATTCTGCAATGCCTTTCCTCCTTGGTAACTCTATTATTTGTCTCCTTGGAATTTTGAAATTGCCAGAAATTCCCTCCTCTGCTGTGTAGGTGCTTTCTGCTTTCTTCCTACCTTCTGAAACTCAGAAATTCCACAAATACCTCAAGAGAGAAGACTGATGAACATTGGACACTTGGCTCTATCTGCCATTTACCCAGGATCTTGCTTCCTCAAGTCCTGATTGTTTTGGCAGCCCTGAACCTGAGAGTTTTGTGTTTCCACATCTATGAGATTATCCAAAACTCTTTTGGATTCTCTTCTTCAAATGGCTCTCACTCCTTTGCCTGACTTTAATCTCTTATTCTTCTTCGGAAAGCTTATTCACAAGAAATAGAATAGAACACGATCACTAATCAGTTCTCTCAATCTTTCTTTTCCTCTGGATTAACTTAACCATGCAGCAAAGCATTCTTCATTAGCCATAGTCAAATATATACAGTCAATTTTTCTTTATTATTTGTACACAGGCTAAACACTTTTTTAAAACTCAAAGCACTTGCCACAGAAGAGACCCGAGTTGTTTCAACTCTTCATCAGCATTGCAAATATATATACATGCATGCTTATATACCACATACAGGCACACACACACACACACACACACACACACACACACATCTGAATCTTAGTTTTAGTTTCAGTTTTTATCCACCAACTTCATCCATTTATATACAAGCCAATTGAATGTAAACTACGGTTGTTCTCTCCATTTCTCTCTCTGATATTCTCGCGATTGACTTAGGGCCTTACTGATCTCCTGAAATTGCCCTCACAAAAGTAATGAATGACCTTTTCATCACTAGATAAATGAGAATCTACTTTTTTCATATTTTTAGTATCTTTTCAATACCCACATGGTTAATCTTTATTCCCTTATGAATTCCCTAACATTTCTGGGTTTCTGAGGCTCTATTGAATCCTGGTTCTTTTAAAGCAGTCAAAGCCTGGCGCAGTTTTTCTTTTGATAATTCCTACTTCACCTCTTAGGCTATATATATCTATATAAAGTTAAAATAAATGCTATAGATTTAAAATCTATTGAAGATCATTATCTTATCCTATTTACTTCTATATTTCAATAGCATTTTGTACATTGCAGATATTTAATAAGTAAATTTCTTTAAATGAAAACAATGAATCATTAAAAACTTGAGTGTCCTCTATGTACAAAATAGTTACAAAATAAAAAATTTTCATTTAGCAACAATTTCTCTTAAATGTTAAAATAACGAACCTGTGAGCAGCATAATCAGAAGTGTGCCTTAGAAAAAGCAATCGGAGGGTGGTATGTGGTTAGATGAACTTAGAAAGTTAAGATGTGTTGAACGTATTCTTACCCGGGCTGAAAATTTTCTTAAAAATAAGAAATTACTGCTAAATGTTAGTAGCCAACATGGCTTTGCCAAAAACTAACACTATACCTACCTTGATGTCTTTCAGGTTCTTCAAACTTGACCTAGCCAGTACTAAAACTATTGTTTTCCTCCTCTCACAAGCCTACTTTTCTCTTCCCTGTGTTTCTATATTGGTGAATGACACAATTCAGATGGTTGCTTTAAATCAAAATCCAGTCATACTGGACTGTTTCGTCTTCTCTATTGCCTACAACCAGCAAGTTCTATAGATTTTACTTCCAAAATACTTCTTGACTCCAACTACCTCTCTTTAGTCCCGTGGCCATTTCCTTTATAAGCTCCAATAACATTTCACATTGCAGAATTATTGCAATACTCTCCAAACTCGTCTTGCTTTCTTCCGATTTTTGCCACACTGCACAGAATGAATGCTCTTTATAAAAGCTAAATCCAATCATATCATGCCCCTGATTAAGATGCTGTAAGTGCTCCAAAATGCTCTGTATATAAATGCTAGCATGCCTTAAAGGCTCTACGTCATCTGCTTCTCTTTCCTCTCCAGCCGTATCCCTTGCTACTTCGACTTAATCAACTTGTTCAAGCTCTCTAAACAAGTCATGGTGTCTCTAATCTCAGGGACTTTACACATGCAGCTTCTCTACCTACAATTCTTTTCCCTACCTCTTCCTCTGATTAACTCTGTCTCATCCTCCAAGTCTCAGCTTACATGCACTATCTTCCAGAAAGCTTTCCCAAACTCCCAAAATGGAGATGGTTGCTTCTCATGAGCTCCCATAATCAAACTGCCCTTTCACATAACTTATCATGTGTTGTCATTTTCCATTCATTTATCAGTTTCCCTCAATAGTATTATTTGAAGAAATCACTTATTGTAATATTTTTCACTATCATTTTCTTAAAATCTAACAGAAAAGAACATGTGGTAGGCCATATATATATATATATATATATAATATATATATATATAATAAATATATAGAGGTTTCATTATATAATAGAATGAATCATCTTGAAGCTTTCCAATCCTATTATTTTTAAAATAATACAATAATCTGAGAGACACACATTTCAGAGAGTAAGAGACAAGGAAAAAGATAAGGAAGAAAGGTCCTTATTTCATAGTGCTTATTAAAATCTAGTTGGAGAACCAAAAATAAATACTATACAGAAAAATATAGTTTTGAACCAGAAGTATCCTAAAACTTCCATGCTATTAAATAAATATGTTGTATTATTTAGAATGAGCTACCTGATGTTTGAGGCAGAGCAGAAATAAAGGGAAAATTTGAACTCTGCAGCATTAAGACTCATGGGTTCAACACAGAATTATGGAGTTTAAGTACCTATCACTTATTTTTGAAGCAGTATTGCTTTCTTTTCAGATTAAATAATTCTATAATTTCAATATTTTCTGTGAGCAAAATCTCAAAAAAGATAACATGGGGTAAGTAACAAATTAATATTATAGATAATAAATCTTTTTTTTCTAGTAGGAAATTCTCTTTCCAAGGAATAGAATCAGAGAATTTATGAAGTAGATGGGATTTTGGTTACATCTTAAATTATTTTTACAGGCAAAGATGTGTGAAGACCAAAATTCACATATAAAATAGCTCAAATACTGCCATGTCTAGAGGATGCTTCCTTCTGATTGAATTTCAAGATTTATGAGTTAGTGTCAGACTGTGGAGAACCTTGGAAGCTACATTCAGGAGTTTATTATAAAATAAGAAAACTTTAAAATCTGGAAGGCAGGGAGGGATGGCATGTGATAAAATACAAATTGGAGACAATAGTCAATAAATGATATAGACAGAATAAATTAGAATTCTAAAATAATCCTATCTAAAATTCTTTTTGATACATATATTACCCCCTTGGGGATTTTGCTTCCTTTCTAGCCCAAATTTCCACCCAGTAGCAGAGAGCTAGGCACAAGGCACTTTCCTGGAAAGCTTTCACCAACTAGTTCTACCTCCAATCTGGAAGAGCTTCAGTGCCCCTACCATGTGCTCTGATCACCTTGCACTTCCCCTGCCCTGTGCCAATTCACTGTGAGATATTATTAAGACTTATTTAATTGCCTGCCTGCCTCACTAAACCAAAAGCTCTATGAAGACTGCCAGGTTCTTTATTCCATTCCCAGCGTGACTCATACTGGGTAGGTGTGTATTATTCTTTTAAGTTAGAGATCTTGCCATTGGGTATGGTCAAAAAGCTCTGAGGGTAATCTGGTACATGCCAATGGATGGGCCCATTATCCCTCATGGAGTCGTTGAACAAGAAAGCCACTATCCCTCTCCTCATCTGCCTAGAGATCCAACATAGTGGCACTGTGCCTGGTTTCCTTCCTGGAATTTTTCCTCTCCTAGCCTACTTGATTTATATTTTTAAAAGAGCGGTTCTGTTAATTATTGAGCATTCGCAGAGTATTATACACTTACAAAGTGCTTATCCTGTAAATTATTTTCATTCACACAAAGAAAGATGATATTCATGATATAGTCATTTTTTAGATGGAAAAACTAAGTAAAAAGATTGCTATTGTATCACACAGCTAGACAGAAAATCAGCCATTTATTTGTATCTTCCCGTGTAACAGAATATTACTCTGGAAGTCATAGTTATTAATTCCGTTCTATTGCTTCTGTACAGCCTCAGAAAAGGCTTTCTTAGTCTATGAAAGTAAGTTAAGGGATAAAGGTGTAGCTTTCCTGAAACACAAGCTAAATAAAAGGATCAAAACTTCCCCATTCAGGTAGGTAAGCAGAGGCTTGAACTAATCATAAATATTGAAACAATAATTACACAATACAAATACTAGTGAGAAATATGTGCTCTAATACTATAAACTTTCACTTAAATTTTTTTAACACTTTTGTTCACATTTTATATTTACCATGATACTTTTCGGTAGATTATATTTATAAAATAAATCCACCAAAATACTTTAAGCTGTCCTGAACCTTGAGTTTACACCCACTTGATCAAAAAGTTATTTCTAAGTTATTATGTAATATGTTCCAAAAAAATAAGTCTACTGTCCTTCTACTCCCCAAATATATATATATATAATGTATATTATTTATATTTACTATAAATGTATTATATAATACTATATATTATATATTGTATACTATAGTATACTTATTATGCTATATATTATATTATTAATATATAACAAATTATATTTTATAAATTTATATAACTTTATTATATATCTTAATATTTTTATATACACACACATACACATATAAATCATTGGAACTTCCAAAATAAAAATTTTTATTGATCCATAAACTCAGATCTCCAGGACTGTTTTTCATGCATAAATTATTGTTCTTTAATCTGTATATTTTTAAATGTGTTCAAAAATTTAATGATATATATATCTGTCAGTGTAAGTATTGTTTGTCTCATTATTTCAAGTTATTTAACTTGCATTGTACAAATTTCCCCTTACAAGTGATTTGAATAATGAGGTTAATTCTCAACAAAATCAATTTAGTTTGATACATATTTAAGAAATAAGCCAATCATCAAAAAATAAATAGGTCACTTACTTTAAAACAAACAAAATAAAAACATGTCTTCCTGGTGACTATCAAAATCTATTATATCCCTTATTAGGAGGCCACCAAAAAGAATGAAATCTTGCCATTTGTAAAGATGTGGGTAGAATAGAAGGTATTACTCTAAGTGAAATAAGTCAGAGAAAGGCAAATACCATCTGATTTTACTCATTATGTGGAATTTAAGAAACAAAATAGATGAACACAGCGGAAGGGGAGGAAAAATAAAATAAGATAAAAACAGAAGGGGAAAAATTAAAAAAAAAAGTGGGAAGCAAACCACAAGAGACTCTTTACTATAGGGAATAATTGAGGGTTCCTGGAGGGGAGGTGGGTGAGGGGATGGGGTAACTGGGTAATGGGCATTAAGTAAGGCATTGAATGTAATGAGCTCTGGGTGTTCTATGCAACTTAAGAATCACTGAGTTCTACCCTTGAAACTAATTGTACACTATATGTTAACTAAATTGAAAAACAAATCTATTGTATTCCTAAAGCATACTGCATTTTTGTGAATTAAGTTCTTTTGAAAGGTAAAATTAAGGTCTGCCAAAAACATTCCACATGCAAATTCCTGTTACTTCAAAGAATCTACCCTAATGCAAGAAAATGCAAAAATGAAGTTCAAAAGCTATTGATACATCATCAAAACTCTTTTTTCTCCCAGTAAATAGTTTAGTAATCTGCAGATTATCCATAACCACTCCCTGACTGAAATCTGAAGCTTTCCTCCAGTTATGTCCTTTTTCCCTTTGGCCACTTCACATTAAAAATTAGAATGATTAGCAGAGAAATCATACCTAAATAATTTTGAAGTTAGAATTGTTAAAAATTGAGATTTTGGAGAATTATTTATTTTCACAAATTTATAATCCTAGCCCATAGCCCACCTTGCCTATTCCTGAAGTGACATTATTTCAATTCAAAAATAGAATTCATTATTTAGTCTCACTTGAGGTCATGAAAATTATTTTAGGAATTTTGACAATGGTCCATGTTTTAGCAGAAAAATATCCAATGTACATGGCATATTCTTTGCCTACAAAGTTTTCTGTTATTAGCAAAACAGTTTTTGGTACTTCAGTTGACATATAGATACTTAAAATTAAGAGACTCCTCCTGCAGTAAATAATCCCAAATACTTTTAAAAGCCTTTGATTTAAAAAGCACTCACTATGAGAAATTTCTTCCTTAGGATAAATATAGCTGGAATTTGTCTCAATATAACTCTCAGTTCTTATTTCTATGCATAAATCAAATGCCTTTCCTTCAAGTAAATAATGACAGAAAGTATGTCACCTAATCATTGAACAAATAATTATTCTGCACCTACTGTGTACTAAGAACCATTTGTGAACAAAACAGAAATGGTCCCTACCCATTTAGAGCTTGCTGTTTACCAAAACATTGCTCAATTCCTTCAAGATAATTTTTCTTAAAGCACAGTTTTCAGAATGTCAGCACACTTTTTAGGCTCCTCTTTAATGAATCTCAGTTTTTCAATCCTTATTAGAACAACTAAATAAAATGAATGTATGATTAAATCTCTAACTTTAATCACATTACGGTGCATTATTTTATTATTTACATAGATACGATATATTATAAGATATGATTTTTAAATTGTACATTATACTTTCATACTCAGATATGCACACATTCAACACAGAATACCGAATCAGTCCTTTCTTCCTCCGGATGGTACTGATTCATCCAGAATAATGCCTCTGGAAAGACACACTCGTGTACTCGCTATGCCTACTAGACTGAGAGCACAATAAATCACATTGCTTCTCTGAGTTAATGTTAATACCTACAAAGTAAAACAATTTCTACCTTACCTACCTTATAGAGTTGTAAGGAGCCAATTAAAGTTAAAATCAATGAATAATTTTAATACTAAACTGTAGTTTAGTACATAATACAAACTATAGTTTGCTAAACAAGTATAACATTATATAGCTATTGTTGCTATTATTATTCTTACTTCTTTAGTTCCACCTACCCCTGACATTATTTTATTTTATATGTTGCAATTATACTTTCAAATTTTAAAAACAGGATTGAATAAAAAAAAAAAACAACATTAAGTCCCCTAAGCTAATCAATGCAATTATTATCTGTGTGGTCTCCCATGTCTCACTTTACATTCACATCAACATATATAGATCATAAATATGCTTGCATGAACATGCATGTTTTACAGAGAATGTTTTATTGTAATAAGATTATGTAGGAGATTACATTAACTATTTTAAAAAACAAACCATATTAGCTGGTCTAAATGAAAAAGTCCATAGTTTTTCTCTTTCTTGTTTTTCTCTATTATTAATTAGCATTAAATAATAGTTGCTATTAAGTCAGGTGTTGCCCTAACCTGTATTTATGCCATTGGCTTTCTGAACTCAAGTTCAGTATTTACATAGATCCTAATATTTTCATTTGATTATTTTAGTCATCACTCATTTTGAAATCCTAGTTCTATCCTCAGATATTTCTGTTATCTTTCCAAACTTTGATCATCCATATTTTTAATTAAAAATATAGCCTGCATTCCAAATCTTCAGCCAAGTCATTGATAGAACTCTAAAACAGGACATCAGCTTTAAGTAAGCCTTTCACATAGTTCAAAATCCCTTTATCCATATTAATATTGTCTTACTAATTGTGTGGTAAAGCTCTTTTTCCCTCTTCAATTTTTTTTTTCAAATAAAACTACAAGAATGACTTAAGTCTGAAAGACCAAACAATAATAGTAACTGGGGTGTACACATCCTATCCCGGTGTTCCTCTTTAAGAGAGAGGTCTAAGAAATATTTGCCTAAATACATGCTTTCCTGATGGACTGTGATTAAAGAGTCATGATTTTTACATGGCAAAGTTATCAGCTATGGGCACAGAACAAAGAGAGACTAAGAACATAGAGAATCAACTTTCTTTAAAAGAAGTTGTACATTAAGATTCTAGAGGAAGAGCTGATGACTAGTGCAGGTCATAGCCCTGCACAGGAAACGAGTTTAGATAGGGGACAGTCATTTCTAAAAGTATAGATGAGTCAAAAAATTATGATGAATTGTCTGTGGTCAGAGGCCTGGTACAGGCCTCCACTTTCAAGTTAGTAAACTACTTCATCCTCAGTTCCTACAGAACTCAGTGTCCTTACTAGCACTGATGCTGCTGTATTAAAATTATTTGTATCTGCAGAATGAATTAAAGAAGAATATTTTTGGTATAAAACTATAGAGACCAAAGAGAAAATATTCTGCATTTTCGGGAAAAAAATGATGTGGTAGAAATTCCTTTGGTTTTTGATTAGGTAGGAATGGGAAGTATAATTGTATTATCCAGAAAATTTAGAGTGACCCAAAGTCCATAGCTGGTCAACTAGTGGTTGGAAGATGAAGGACAATCAAGAGAATGTGGAACTTTAAGCTGAATAAAGCTAAGTGAATGTGAAAGTGCATATTTATATGTCTATGTTTTATACCATAAAATGTCAGAAGCCCAGTAAAATGACCTATGAACTCTAATTTCCTACAAGGATGAAAAACACTAAACTGGATATGATTCAGGAAGGAACACTGTAGAAGTGGGAGAAGAAACCCTTTCACTGTGGTGTCATGGGATTGCTGTGAAGCCTTCCGCTTTGCTTTGCTCCCAACTCTTTACTTGAGATTCCATTTCTGATTAAGTAGATATTCACCCAGCAACTGAGGGCATAGAGGGAATCATCCCACTCCCTCATGTGAGCAAAGAAGGTAACTTCAGCTTCAGGAGTCCTAGGAAGGTGCTGGTGTGGTCTACCATCAACTGGCTAGATAATGAGTTCAGAGGTGATGGGCCCTGGCAATTTTAGGATGATTTGAATTCAAGGTATCCATATAATTATCAAAATAGAAAAGACTATTGCTAAACTCTTAGGATTTTATTTTTTATGATTTTATTTAATATGACAAAATATACCTTAAAGAAATTTGATAGAAAATGTTGCTGTATTTTATATTGCTCATATCTACACATATCTATATAGATATAATACTCTGTCTCTTATTAATACAAAACCCTTGAAATCCTGTTGTTGACTTAAAGATTCTCCAGGTTCTTAGAATCCTAAATAAACAAAAACAGTGTAACCTTGTATCTAAACCCTTGATGTTTGAAAGAATTAAAAATATGCTCCATTATTAAAGAGTTCTAAAATTACAAGATCAAATGCAGAAATATAATCCAGAGAAACGTCAAACTTTTTTTATGTTTCTTCCTCAGTAGACAATGCAAGACACATTCATCAGAGACATTAGGATATATATTCTCTCTCCCTCCCTCTTTTTTTTTCCTTCCCTTCTTACTCTGCCCTCTCCACTTGGGTGTCCACCAATCTCCACTCAGTCTCTGATTCAGGTTCTTGAAGATTATGTAACTTTCTGTCTTTCATTCCTTATAGTTACAAAGAGGCATTAGCCTTCAAATCCAGCCTTTAGAAGAAAGGGATGAAAGAAGCATCCTTCCCAAGCACATCCTCCTGATGAGACATTTATGGGACAAATAAAGCTGTCAACTGCTACACTGAACCACTTCTTATAATTGAACTTGTTCGCTATTTTTACTGATAGAGAACTATCCTATTTTCTCTTCCTTCCTAAAGATTGCCAAGTTCTGGAACTTTACTCTGTTTACAGTGTTTTACGTCTTCATCCTTTCAAAAATTAATTTCTATTATCCCAGGAATCAAGCAGGGGAAGGGAGGAGAGGGAGCAGAACCCTCCACAAATATTAGACTCACATAAAACTAATGACCATTATTTCTGTGTCAATATGATTCATGAATTTTTTTTTTAAGATTTTATTTATTTATTTGACAGAGAAAGAGACAGCCAGCAAGTGAGGGAACACAAGCAGGGGGAGTGGGAGAGGAAGAAGCAGGCTCCCAGCAGAGCAGGGAGTCCGATGTGGGGCTCGATCCCAGGACTCCAGGATCATGCCCTGAGCCTAAGGCAGATGCTTAACAACTGAGCCACCCAGGCACCCCATGATTCATGAATTCCTGATTCAATTCTTAATCACATTCCTCAGTGCAATGTAAAAAAATATATATCTTCTAGACAGAAACAAAGAGATAGAATAAGTTATATAGCTGTACCTTCAACTGACAATTAACTGATAAATAGTGTCAATAAATCCAATTCTAACCAAAATAAAGTATTTTCTCCTATTAGCAAATGAATGATAATTTTCCAATGATAATCAATTGTGATAAAGAGGGGAATATTTTTTTTCTCTGTCAGAGTATTACATGGCCATTTTATGCCCTATTTGATGGCCTGCTCTGCCTGAACTACAACTAACTCTTGACGGTAAGAGCCAGATGTTGGGAAAGAAGTCTGCCTAGATGGAATCTTTTTAAGTTGACTAATCCATTGAGCATTGTCAATAGATTTTCATTTTTTAGTAAAAATATTTTCCAAATATATTATCCCCACATTCCTGCCCTCAGAATATTTATCCAAAGAGGAGTGTGCTGTTTTTTATTACTATGTAACAAATTACCACACCCTTAACAACTTAAAATAACATCCATTTATCATCTCACTGTTTCTGTAGGTCAGAGGTCTGAATTCTGCTCAGCTAGGTCCTCTGCCCACAATGTGACAAGGGAGCAAACAAGGTACCTTCCAGGACAATGGCCTCATCTGAGCCTTGGAATCCTCTTCCAAGCTCATGTGTCCATTAGCAAAAGTCATCTGTTTTCAGCTGAAACACTCATGGCGAGTTGCTTCTTCAAAGCCAGTGGCAGACAGCATTTCTGACTTCTACTCTTTCTTAAAGGGCTTATCTGATTAGTTCAGGCTCACCCAGAATAACCTTTCTTCTGATTAACTAAAAGTCAACTGATTAAAGGAATTATAATCACATCTGCAAAAATTCATTCACTTTTGCCATATAATTTAATTTATTCACAGAAGAAACATCATCATATTCATAGGTTCCATCCACCCTCAAAGAGAAGGGATTATACAGGGTGTGCCTTTCAAGGGGTAGGAATCTTAGGGGACATTTGAGAATCCTACCTACCATATGGAGAAAAGTTAAATTACTTTACTAATTCAGCAGCAGATTAGAGTACCATACAGACAGTCTTTGACTTACGATGGTTCACCTTACAATTTTTTCAACTTTACAATAATGCAAAAGTGATACCCACTCAGTAGAAACCATACTTCAGATTTTGAATTTTAATCTTTTCTTGGGCAGTAGATACTCTCTCATGATGCTGGGCAGCAGCAGCGAGCCACAGATCCCAGCCGGCCACATGACCACAACCATTCTGTACCTGCACAAATATTCTGTTTTTCACTTTCAGTTAAGTATTTAAGAAATTACATGAGATATTCGACACTCTGTTATCAATTAGGCATTATGTTATGTGACTTTGCCCAACCTAGGCTAAAGTAAATATTCCAAGCACATTTAAGGGAGGCTAGGCTAAGCTATGGTGTTCACTAAGTTAGGCATATTGAATGCATTTCTGATTTATGATATTTTCAACTTATGATCGGTTTATTGAGACATAACCTTGTGGTAAATTGAGGAAGAGAGGTATCTCCTTATTCTAAAGCTGTTATGAGTTTTAATTGCACACCTATTTATTCAATACTTTAATTTTACACCTATTTATTCCATACTTCAATTTCAACAAAATCTCTCTCTTTCCTACTTTCCTCCAGCCCTCTCCCCAGTCACCCAAATCCTTGGTGTCACTTATTTTCTCTCACTATGATCTTGAGCTGCTGAGAGATCTCCTGAGAGGGCAGAACACTGGTGCTTTCACAGTCTGGCACCATGCCTCTACCCTCATTAGTGAGTGCAGTTGTGCATATTAAAGAAATAAGTCATTCTAGGGACTACTCTATGTCAGAAGTACCTTCATTTAAATGAAATCAGAACATTAATTTGTGATTCCGGAAAAAAAGAGCTTTTTTCCAATTAGATTTCTTCTTCACACCAGCCCGCAAATATAATTTGGCATTTTTCCTTTTCTTCTTCTTTTAAGAAATGTCCTTTACAGAACTGAATAAAATAAAATTGGGAAGGCTGACACTGAGGTTATATGGACCAAGTCTCATCCACTCTTTCTTTTACACATTGCCTTTGAATTATTATTCCTAAATCCTACTCTAACCAAAAGTATCAAATAGTCCACCTAATCTACCCCACTCCTAACATCTATCACATCTGCAAAATCTACAATGTGAACTTCTTGAGGGGTGAAACCACATTGCCCTGGTGTTTTTTTTTTTTTCATATTCACAGATTTAGCACAACACAAAGAGTAAAGAGCTTGATATATATTCACGGAATAGAACTGAAGGATTCTACTCTTCAATCTGGCATTCAAGGTTGTACATACATAAGCTCACACGTAAATTCCACATATCAATGTGATCATACGATAATTCTTTCTCTGAATAAATAAATACTTCTTTCAAGAATCAAAAAATTCTCAGAAGCATTACAAAAGTTATCATAATGCTTAAAAATTAATCAATAATTTTCTATGTTGATACTTTCTGTAACTTTAGATAATTAGTAAGAGAAATAAGTAATAGACTTATTTCTCTCTTATTAGCAAAACCCTTTTTGGGCGAATATTTGGTAACCACTGATGTTTTGAGTTTAATCAATATACTTTTTAAATTTCTGTTTATGCTTATCCTAATATTCTATCTAATTAATAGCATAAGATATAAATTATTAGAGAAAAATGTTCTTAGAACTGAAATATTTTAAAATAAAGTGTCATTTTCCCTTGGATATGATATACCATATATTCTACATCCATTCTTATAATGTATTATCCAATTAAACTTTAAAATAAAAATAATCCTATTTTAAATATGTCTTCGTTATTTTATTTTTATTGAAATATAATTGGCATACAATATATTAGTTTCAGGTGTACAACATCATGGTTCAGTGTTTGTATATGCTATGAAATGATTACCAGAGTAAGTAGAGCTACTATCTATCACCATGCAAAGTTAACATTGCTTTACATATTTTGGTGCTCCCATATTAGGTGCATATATATTGATAAATGTTTTATCTTCTTGCTAGATTGACAATTTCATCATTATATAGTATCCCTCTCTGCATTTTATTGCCATCTTTGTTTTAAAGTCTATTTTGTAGTATAGCTATACCAGCTCTCTTTTTTCCATTCATATGGAATACTTTTTTACAATCCTTCATTTTCAATCTGTGTCTTTACATCTAAAGTGAATCTCTTGTAGGCAGTATATAGATATACTTTGTTTGTTTGTGTGTCTTGTTTTTTAATCCATTCTTCCACTCTGCCTTTTAATTGGAGACTTTAGTCCATTTACATTTAAAGTAATTATACATAGATATACATACTTATTTTGCTCATTGTTCCTGGTTGTTTTTGTGATTGCCCTGTGTTCCTTTATACTTCTTTTGCTCTTTTCTCCGTGGTTTGTTGACTTTCTTTAGTGCTATGATTAGATTCCTTTTTCATTTACTTTGTGTTACAAGTTATTCCTTTGTGATTATCATGAGGTTCACATATAACCAACTAAATATATAACAATCTGTTTTAAGTTGATAGAAACTTAAATCTGAATACACTCCAGAACTCTATATTTTTACTCCCCCTCTATGTTTTTGATGCCACATTTTACATCTTTTTACTTTAGGTATACCTTAACTAATTATTTGTAGTTTTAATTAATTTTAGTACTTTCATCTTTTAATCTTCAGAGTAGCTTTATAAGTGATGAATGCACTACCTTTTCTATATATTTACCTTTATCCATGAGATTCTTACTCTCGTATATTCTCTTGTTATTAATTAGTGCCATTTCTTTTCAGCTTAAAGAAGTCCCTTTCACATTTCTTGTAAGGTTTAGTAGTGGTGAATTCCTTTGGCTTCTGCTTATCTAGAAAATTCTTTATCTCACTTTTAATTTTGAATGATAGCCTTGCCAGGTAGAGTATTCTTGGTTGGAAGTTTTTTTTTCCTTTCAGCACTTTGAATATGCCATGCCTCTTTCTTCTGACCTGCAAAGTTTCCTCTCAGAAATCTGCTGAGAGCCTCATTGTGTTTCCCCTGTATGTAACAATTTGTTTTTCTCTTGTTGCTTTTAAGATTCTCTCTTTAGGTTTACTTTTGACATTTCAATTATAATATGTCTTGATGTAGCTCACTTTGGGCTCATCTTACTTGGAACTCTTGGGCTTCCTGGACCTGGATGTCTGTTTTCTTTCCGAGGTTAGGGAAGTTTTCAGCCATTATTTCTTCAAATAAATTTTCTACTTCTGTCTCTTTCTCTTCCTCCGGTATCCCTATACTGTGAATATTATTCCACTACGTCCTACAGGTCCCTTAAGTTATCTTCATTTTTTTAGTTCTTTTTTTTTTCCTGCTGCTGTTCTGTCTGGCTGAGTTCCATCGCTTTGTCTTCCAGCTTGCTGAGCCATTCTTCTGCATCATCCTACCTGCTGTTGAACCACTGTAGACTATTTTCCAGCTCGGTTATTGTATTTTCCAGCTGTGACTTCTGTTCGGTACTTACTTTTTTATATTGTCTATCTCTGTTAAAGTTCTACTGTGTTCATCAATTCTTTTCCTGAGTTTGGTGAACATCTTTAGGACCATTATGTTGAATTTTCCATCAGGTAGATTACTCATCTCCATATTGTTAATGTCTTTTTCTGAGGTTTTGTTTTGTTCTTTTGTTTGAAATGTATTTCTTTGTTTCCTCATTTTGCTTGGCTCTCTGTGTTTGTTTCTATGTATTAGGCAAAGCAACCAGCTCTCTTGGTCTTGAAAGAGCGGCCTTCTATGGATGCTAATAATCCTCATTCAACCTTGTCCTAGTTCTTGGTTGTCTCTCAAACCTTAATGAAAGTCTAAATACCCTTATTTATTCTTGATATGCCCCCATCGTTGAGGGTATGCTAAGAACTGTCAGTGTTCCAAGTGAGAAATTTTATTTAGCATCTAGTTTCAGGCTGATTGGAAGCCAGATCCAGAGACAGCAGCTTTTAAAGTATGCAAATATATACAGTCCTGTGGGGCCACAGTCCCTGATGGACTCCAGACCAGGAGATCTGGAGGTGTTCCTTGGATGACAGTCACAAAAATTGGGGGCCCTTTAGGGGAGGTCTCATCAAGCTGTTGTGAGGCCAAAGGAGTGAACGAGGATGGTGTCTCCCTGTTTACATCCTCCAGGAGCACCTCTATGCACTCTAGATGTGTAGGAAACCTGAAGCTTGTCCCTTAGACTAAAGCTCCAGGCTAAGTAAACAGGCCTTTTTTTCTAAGAATACTAGGGTTGTGTTTCAGTCTGCTGTTTATGTAGCTCCCTAGGGGTGACGGCCTGGCAAAACTGGCCTGACTTTCCAATTGTTAAATTTCTTGGCCACCAAGGCCAGATGCCTGATCAAGGGATCTTGTGAACTATACATGCCTGCTTGCTTCAGCTGAAGACCATAAGGGGCAGGACATGCTCACTGGCTTCAGAAAGGCAGCAGGAAAATGTCATGACTATGTGCACTCTCTGGTTTCAGGAATATACCAAGAAAGTGCCTTGTCTGTGAATATGTGCTGGCTTTAGGCTGACAGCAGAATATTGTGATTACTTATGTTTGCCAGCCCCAGCCAGGAAGCAAGGGAGTGCAGCAACCACCTGTGCTCTCCAACTTCAGCAAGGCAATGGGATAGCCATGATAACTCACCCCCACCTGTTTGAGCAAGGTGGCAGGAAGGTGCCACAGCCAAGCTCACCCACTCATGCTAGCAGGGTGAGAAGAGAGTGCAAAATTGGCATTTGCCAGCACCTCCATCGCTAGGAGGGGTTTCATCTCTCCCCTGCCCCTCCAGGAGATGCTTCTAAATTAGCAAACGAATTTCCTCCCCATATAATCTAGACACTTTTCAAAGTGCTATTTGTCCCTGGATCTCAGGGTGAGTGAGACCACATGCAAGCCCTTTAAAGGGGGAATCTCAGTCTCTGCTAGCATTTTGGGTCCCTTGAACATTAACCTCATTGGTTTTCTAAACCAGACATTTTGGGGGCCTGTCTCTCCAATGCAGATTCCAAGGGTTGGGGTGCCAGATACGGGGTACCAATCCCTCACTCCTCCAAGAGAATTGTCAGACTGGTAAGATACCTCCCTACTATGTGTTGCTGCACCAAGAGATGGGTTTTTGGCAATATCATGCTCTGACTCTCCTACCCTTTCCATGTGGTCTTTTTATCCTTCGCTGTGGAGAAGCAGTTCGTCTTGTTTTCAGATCTTTTTCAGAAGGAAATTATCCATTTTTAGCTGTAGATCTGGTGTGTTCATGGCATGAGGTGAGTTCAGAACCTTATTACACTGCCATCTTGCAGATGTTCCCCAGTGCCTTTGTTACTGATAATACTATATGCCAAAGGAATCCCAAATGTCCTAAGTTCTATAAATTATAATTTCTGGTTGGAATTAAAATGTTCATTTTAAAAGGAAATATTTTACAAAATTTCATTAATTCAATTATAATTATATATGATGAAAAGGAGGGAAAGATGAAGCAGAAAATTAATGGAAGCTTCTTCTATTCAGACTACTGATGATGACTTTCCTTGTTTTGACCTTCCCATGGCAGATATTTAAATTTTGTTTGCTTTCTTTACAGGGAACACTTAAACATTTAGCTTATCTAAGGTGCAATGACCTGAATAATAGAAGCAGAGAAAAGTGCTAATTTAGAGATTTTAAATGGGTAAACCTTGTAAATGGATTATGGAAATTTAAACATAACAAATCAGCTTTAATCATGTAGTTAATGAACTTCCACAATTTAACTGTGAACTTTTCAAATGTTGGGTTATGTTTATAGTCAAAGTCAAGTATGCATAAGCCAAGGGTACATAAGAAACAATTTAAAGGTCTTTATAACTTTTAGAGACTTCTGATGCTTCTTCTGGGTTTATAATATTTTCTGCACACAAGTCTAGTAACCAAGTTAGTCTTAAACTCTTTCATTTAAATTTTGATTAGATCTTGACATCCTCCCCTGAAACTAATACTACACTATATGTTAACTAACATGAATTTAAATAAAATCTTGAGAGAAAAAAAATAAGAACTTGACATCCTAATACAGACTAAGTTTATTAGGGGCAGATATTTGTGCTCTGATATTCATTTGTCTTTCTACTCTTATGAGTTACATATAGAGTAGTCAATAAATGTCCAGTGAATCAAACTCTGTAGTGCTTCAGAACCAAACTACTATTTTTCAACAAGATTACTACAGAGAACATATGGAGCATGAACCCTGGCCTAAAAATTCTCATCATCTCTCTCATCATTACCTGTGAAAGCATTTCATCATAGTTTGAGTCCTTTATGTTAGAGGTTGGCTGAGGCCTGGAGTAAAGGATGAAAATGTGACAAATGGCCACTTATTGGTCATTAACTATCATGATTAGAGCAGCCTGCCTCTCGGAGTGAGGGTCAGCATTAAGAAATGAAACCATCCTTTAGAATATCCTCTTGATAGAAATGAAGCTGTTCATTATCTGATCATTAGGGTCCATGCCAAATAAAACACATCTCTCACACAACCCAAGTCCTAATTGTTCATTTAGTTATTGGCTTAAATGGGAAGCCATGAAAAAAGCAAGTAAATAAGCAACTGTACAATCTTCAGACCCTTAAGTGCGGGATGATGTTTAATGCTAACAAAATAGCTCAGGGCAAATAACTCCTGAGAGTAACTCTGAGAGATTATATGTGGCACCCAGCCACATATGGAACTACAGTTACTGGTTCAGCTTAAAATTATAGTACTTGCTATCTTGCCTCACTAGTGAAGTAACAAGTTTCAAAAACCTAAATTCAAATACTTGAAAAACAATTTTTTTAAGTTACACAGACATAAAATAAAGAATTATCATACTTAGGAATGATAAATAGGTAAAGGAAAAGAAGACAGCAAAGTTGGAGAGACCCACACGATAGTGAATGTAGAAATAACACAGAAATGTACAAAGACAGTGACAACAGTAACAAATATCTTGATGCTAGAAGCAATATAAGGCAAGATTCTTTATTGGGTATTTGAGAATTCTCAGTTCTCATCAAATATTTACAAATTGATCTTATAGCGCTTGGAAATATCAGCTAAGTCACATGAGCCTCAGTTCCCACATTAGTAATAAGTGATTGCTACCCACCTTAACTTATCGGATTATTGGAAGGAATTAAGAATCTGCTTTAGAAATTTTAAAGTATCCTGGGATACATAAAGGCTAGGAGGAAATAGGGCTGACCTGACTCCTCCCCTAGGCTCAAAACCTTGAACTATTGTCAAGGGGAGAAGATATATCCATTAGGAAGAATAATATTGAAAAAAGTGTTGTGTTCTTTCGTTCTTTGGCTTTACTTGTTTGGGTTGTATACCTAAGGAGCTGGACTAATTTGATCTCATGATTACCTTTAGTTTCAAGGGTACTCTTTTGAAGCATCTTTTTTTCTCTTCTGTTGAGCTATCCTCCTTCTTATCTTCTGATCTACAGAGCTAAAATGATCCCGGTAGGGNTTGAAAAAAGTGTTGTGTTCTTTCGTTCTTTGGCTTTACTTGTTTGGGTTGTATACCTAAGGAGCTGAACTAATTTGATCTCATGATTACCTTTAGTTTCAAGGGTACTCTTTTGAAGCATCTTTTTTTTCTCTTCTGTTGAGCTATCCTCCTTCTTATCTTCTGATCTACAGAGCTAAAATGATCCCGGTAGGGCAGGAAAGAAAAAAAAAAAAAAGGAAGGCAAAGCCTTAAGGTTTTCTTAAGAGTTTCCAATGATGATGAACGGGAACATTAGACTCCTTCTAATCTATTGTCTAGTCCAGTTCACAGGGGTAGAAATGAGGTCATAAATTCAGAGCTGAATTGTTGTGGATCCAGAAATAAAAAATGTGTATTTGGTTCTTAGATCTCTCTAAAATCTGAGGGTAGGGAAAGAGGAACATGATGGTAATGATATTTTAGTGCTGCTATCTAGTCCTTCTATCGAGTCTTAGGATATGTGACCCATCCCACGTTTAACAATCACAGGGTAATGAGAGTATTCCATTAAAGACAAAGAGGAGCAGATGTTGGTACCGGATCACACAGGCAGAGCAGGAGGAAAGCTTCTTTCAAAAGGGAGAAGGAAAATCAAAGAGGTGGCTAAATTGAAAAGTGTTCTAGAATTAGTTGTCAAAAACAATACTGTTGAGAAGTTTAGAGGCAGCACATGAATCAAAAAATGAAAGGCAAAAATAAGGATTCCAACTATTGAAAGGATAGAAAAGACAGCTGCTCAAAGCCTACAACAAATGAGATAACAGATATATCTCAGTGACTTAAAGAAAAGAGAAAGAGATTAAGAGGCTCCCAGGATAAGGAGCCAAGACAGACTTCAGACTTCATGGGCAACAACCTATGTAGGCACAAAAGGACCCCACGTGGTTTAATGCTCTATTGTCTATTGAAATTTTTAATTATATTTAAACAAGAAACTCTGCATTTCATTTTGCAGTGTGCCCAAAAATTATGCAGCGAATCTTCCTAAGAGTCTTTGAAAGTATCCTTCTACGCCACATGTAAAACCCCTTCTAACATTCTTATTGCTGTGTTATAATAACCAACTCACCACAGGCAGACTCCAGAGAGAATCAATTCCCCAAGGCTGGCATACTCTCTATGAAGACATACAGGAATTGGCAGCAAGGATAGGTATAGAGAATGGAGAAATAATACCAGGAAAAAATTGTTGTAGAAGTATCTTGATATTTCAAAGAAAAGTTTCCCTTATCAACTATCAACACACTTATTTTCACAAACAGCCGACAGTACAACCAACAGATAAGAGAACTTCCCAAATACGTTTTTTAACTAAAACAAAAAACTTTCCAGACACAGTAAGTATGCCACATTTGCATTGTCCAAGCATTTAAGTAGCTTTTATTTTATCAATAAAATGATGTAAAGGCTATGAAGAGGTACAATTTGTTATGATTTATAAACGATTTCTCAGGGAATTGAATCTTATGGATTTATTTTTACTCCCCTTTTTTAGTATTTATAGTAAGTGTAAAAAACTAAATGATTATGAAAAGAAAACGTATCTCTATTTTAAGACGGCAGACTAGAGCATATGATTTACAGAAAAGTCTGCCTGTCTTGTCCAGCAATATAACACAAATACATCATCTTATGAATAGCCTAAGTAGATTTTTTTTTCTAGCTAGCTGCATTTCTCCATTGGTCAACAATTTCACCTCTGATGCATGAAGAGCAAGTCATTTTTTTTTAAAGATTTTATTTATTTATTTGACAGAGACAGAGACAGCCAGCGAGAGAGGGAACACAAGCAGGGGGAGTGGGAGAGGAAGAAGCAGGCTCATAGCAGAAGAGCCTGATGTGGGGCTCGATCCCATAACGCCGGGATCACGCCCTGAGCCGAAGGCAGACGCTTAACCGCTGTGCCACCCAGGCGCCCCAAGCAAGTCATTTTCTATCACAGTAAGATTTCAGACCCAAACTGCTAATTTCTTTTAAAATGAATGACCAGCAATATTTATTCCATCCAAACTGATTTATTTCAGGAATCTACCTAATTGTATAATTTAAATAACCTACCAAAATTTTAGCTTGGTCATAAAAACACCAATCCAGTGAAGAGCCTGAGTTTCAATGTGGTTTGTTAAAAGTTCAATGACTCTTGTTGGACTATTCAGCAAGCTTCAAGAAGCAGATCTCATGGAGAGTTAACTGGTATCACTGTCAAGCTTCTAGTAGAACATGACCTTCAATCAAGGGGGCAGCAAAATCTCAGTGATGAAACATACATGGAAAAAGACCTATTGACTTGCAAGAATTTTCTTGGACATTACCTAACCTCACATGTTGGAGTAAAGAATCAAATGCTAAATGAAATTTTAATAAGTGCTGCTTTTAGAAGAGGAATAGAAAACAGTTTACTTTCTGATAAGAAAGAAGAGGAATAGAAGGCAGTTTATTTTCTGATTTATCTATATTTCTAAAACCTAGAAAAAAAGACAAACTAGGCACATTTTCCCAGGCCACAGGAGTACAATAAGGATGGCTACAAAAAGAAATCTCTATTTGGATGCTCTTTGAACATACTTGAAAATAAAAATATATTAACTTTAAGAAGATAATTTCTAGATATATAGTTTCTCACTCTGTCTCGATATAGATAGATATAGATGATATAGATATAGATAGATATAGATAGGTAAATAGATAGATAGATACACACACACACATACCACTCTTCTGATTGCTAATAGGAGCCACTGGGCTCCAAAGAAAAAAATATACAGTATATCTGATATGGTGAGCTTTCCTAACATCTTTTACTAAAGTATAGTTGACATGCAATATNTGATAGATATAGATATAGATGATATAGATATAGATAGATATAGATAGATAAATAGATAGATACACACACACACATACCACTCTTCTGATTGCTAATAGGAGCCACTGGGCTCTAAAGAAGAAAATATACAGTATATCTGATATGGTGAGCTTTCCTAACATCTTTTACTAAAGTATAGTTGACATGCAATATTAGTTTCAATTTGCAACATGGTGATTCAACATTTATATACTTTACAAAATGATCACCATAGTAAATCTAGTCACCATCTATCACCATACAAATTACAATATTATTGACTATATCCCTTATGTTGTACCTACATCCCTGTGACTTATTTTATAACCAGAAATTTGTACCTCTTAATCCCCTTCACCTATGTCACCTGTCTCCCTACCGCTCCAACAACCACCAGATTATTCTCTGAATCTACAAGTCTGCTTCTGTCTTGTTTCATTTGTTCATTTGCTTTGCTTTTTTATATTCCACATATAAGTGAAATTATACAATATTTGTCTATCTGTGTCTGACTTATTTCATTTAGCATAACACCATCTAGGTCCATCTATGTTGTTGCAAATGGCAAAATTCCATTTGTTTTTGTGGCTAATATTCCATTGTATACACATACTACGTCTTCTCTATCCATTCATCTATTGATGGACACTACCATTGCTTCCATACCTTAGCTATTGTAAATAATGTTGCAATGACCATAAGGGTGCATATACTTTTATGAATTAGTGTTTTGATTTTCTTTGAATAAGTACCCGGAAGCAGAATTGGTAGATTATATGGTAGCTATATTTTTAATTTTTTGAGGAATCTCCATACTGTTTTCTCTAGTGGTTGAACCAGTTTATAGTCTCAAAAATACTGCATGAGGGTTACCTTTTCTTCAACATTTTCTCTTACCTGTCATCCTTTCCAATACTTGTTATTTCTTAACTTTTGGTAATAGCCACTCTGACAGGTGTATGGTGATATCTCATTGTGGTTTTGATTTCTATTTCCCTGGTGATTACTAATGTTGAGTGTCTTTTCTTGTGTTTGTCAGCCATCTGTATGTCTCCTTTGGAAAAATGTCTATTCAGGACCTCTGCCCCTTTTTTAATAAGGTTTTTTTTTTTTTTGGTGTTGAGTTGCATGAGCTTTTTATGTATTTTAGACATATCATTATTGGATATATCATTAATTTAGGATATGATGTAATAACCTTCAGGTTATTCACCCTAAGTAGAGCTTCAAATTATGTATCATAGAAAAATTAAGATTCTCAGAAAATCTCACATGCCATTTCTGTTCTTCCCGTGACAATGTGACAACATATAAACACATGGAAGCCTATGAATAACAGAAGTGTTGTGCCTGGGGCAAAAACAGAAGAGTTCATACATTTGTGGAGCAAGCTCGGTGATGGGTCCAGACAGGACTATTGCTGGTACCGTCTGCTCCTTGGGAAACAAATACATTAAAAAAGAGACACTATTGAAAATGTCTTCTAGTGTTTCACCATTATAATGCTTCTTTTCATAATACGTTAACAACCATAAGCTCAACATCCCCGCCTGAAGAGAGGGTTGAACAAGTGATACTTTCAGAGAGCATGCCTCAGAAAACAAATTGCTCTTTCAGTTTCTCTGATATCTATGTTTCTGCATCAGCTTTGAAAGGTCCACAGTGTAGTTAGAACAATGAACATAAATCAAATAACATTCCAAAACATCATTTAAGCAAGTTCCTGATAATGTGACAAAACTCATCCCAAAGCATGAGCTAATACAGGAAGTATTTCATGATGATTGAGGTCAATCCGTCACAACTGAGTTTTTGAAATAAATGGGATGGGATTTACAAGATCAACAACAATGCTGACAAAGAAAAAGTGGAGAGTTTATTAATGGTAACAAGGTGATTTGAAATAGTGTGAAAAGATTTAAGCATAAAATTTACTCATGGAAACAACTGACTTCATAGAATTTGGCTTTGAGTTTAATTAGCCCATACAGAGGAGAAACCTAAGAGCATCTAATTTAGATCATGATCTACCTAAAATATAGGGAAACTTGATTCTACATTAGTTTGTTCCAGGACCCTACAGTCAATCTCTCTCCTCTTATTTGTATAGCAACTAACAGAAGCCCAGGAATTACTATTGACAAAAGGTCCTAATAAGACCTAACTTATGCTAGATGGCAAAATCTTAACATATCAAAACCCCCTGGTAGTGTTGAAATGTGAGATCTTCCCCCTGTCTCAAATTATCACCATAACCAACTAATTATTCATGAGACTCTAAAGACATGTCAGCATGGAAAGCATTTTATGAACACAAGCAGTGCTCAAGTGGAGAAGGACTACAGTATTCCATGACTCTCAGTTGCTTGACAGGATTTAAACAAAAAGGAATTATTTCATTTAGCGACAGGGAAAAAGTCATGCAAGGACATGTGAAAGAATAGGTAGGAGCAACAGATACTGCATTACTTGATTAGATCAACTCCGTTTGCCTTCATTTGCATTTTTTATATGTCCACTTTCTAATACCTGGAATATAATAAGCATTTTTTAAAATAGAGTTTGTGTGCCTAATTCACTTAAATTTTCTTGACACTCTACTAATTAGGTTGATTTTTCACAGTGTAAGTATAATAATTATTCATAGCCAATATTTATTGATCATCTATTTTCTAGGCAAAGGAAGATCATAATGAACAAATTATACATTGTCTACTCTCAAGTATTTACAGTTTAGATGCAAAGACAATTCGCTGTGTATCTTTGTTGGTATTTTATTTTTGTGAACATAATTCATGTCTTGAAATAAAACAGACATTCCTTACCCCACAATCTGACTTGGAAATAAAATGAATATTTGCTTTTTTTAAATGTTAAAAATGTATAAAAATAACTTTAACTGAAACAAGTAAATAATCATGTGTGTCATTAGATATAAACATCCAGAAGAATGAATTTGAGAAGTCGTAAAGACAACTCCATTAGGAAGGGCTGGACTGGGACTAAAGAGACATTCAAACAATTCCCACAAAGTGGGTCACATGTGTCAAGGAGTTTATGTTCAGTGTTCTTGTGGTCATGACAGATTTTTGAAGATTTATTCAAATGTTTATGTCAATCAATGCTAGCCAAATGTTATATCAAATATGTCTCTCATGTCTATATATCCATGAATTAAAGTCGAAGGGTTATTATCAAGCCAAACAAAAAATATCTTCTATAAAAACAATTTTAAAAAATTTAATTAGCTCAGGTCTTCTTTCTTAAGATTCTTTCCCCGAAAATAGTTCTTAAATGAATGGTATTATTTTTATAATATAAGAACTATAACTTTTCCCTGCCATCTTATTTGTTATAAAATTATATTCTAAAAATATTACATGAACTTTATAAAACATTGTATTTAAAAATTATTTCTGGCATTCAGATTTGACATTGTAGCCTCAGAAGTGTATAATATTCTGTTCATTATATACCATCCACCAGAGATGGAGTTTTTAAAATGTGATTATAACAGAAGCAATGTTAAATACAAAAATTCTGAAAAATTCAGATCAACAAGGTGTGGCAGAGTCAGAATCTTTGGGAGCCCACCCATCCCTGAGAAAGAAGAAATACTTACAAGCCAGGGAGTCAATCCCAACTTTTTTCTGTTAAAATAATTATATCACATAACAACAACATATTTGAAAATATTTTAATAGCTGTATAAAGATACAGCTATAACATAATGTAATCAACTTCATAGTATTGAATATTAATTTTATAATTTTGACTATTTTTAAAATGCTATGATGAATACCTTTATACATTAATACCAGTACATATCTCCAACACTTTCTTTGAAAGTGCATAGTTTAATAAACTGGCTATTTTAGAAGTTGTAAGTATTACTCCCTCTAAAAATATATCAATATTTATTCCCACAACAAAAATAACATGGCCAACTAAACCACTTTCATAATGGATGTCATATTTTTAATATGTTCCAGTAAGTCAGACAAAAGTGGTATGTATTGTTTAATTTGCATTTATTTCATGAATATTAAGGATAAGCTTTTTTTCTGTTAGGTAAGTAAGCTTCCTTGAAAAATATGGCATTTTCTGTGATTCTTAGAAGAAGATTTCAAACTCCAGTAGATTTTGCCAATGACTAATCTGATTAACTGATAATAATTAATGAAGCTTATTTAAAATAAAGAACTTATACAAATCAATACTCAAAAAACAAATAATCCAATTACAAATAGGCAGAAGACATGAACAGACATTTCTCCAAAGAACACATCCACATGACCAATAGACACATGAAAAGATGCTCAACATCACTCATCATCAGGGAAATGCAAATCAAAACTACAATGAGATACCACCTCACACCTGTGAGAATGGCTAAAATCAAAATATAGGAGACAGCAAATGTTGGCCAGGATGTGGAGAAAAAGGAACACTCATGCACTGCAGGTAGAAATGCAAACTGGTGCAGCCACTGTGGAAAACAGTATGGAGATTCCTCAGAAAGTTAAAAATAGAGTTACCCTATGATCCAGTGATCACACTACTGGGTATTTACCCAAAGGATAAAGAAAGACTAATTCAAAGGGATACATGCACCCCAATGTTTATAAAGCAGCATTATTTACAATTGACAAATTATAGAAGCAGTCCCAGTGTTCATTGATAGATGAATGGATAAAGAAGAGATGGTACACACACACACACACACACACACACACACACACACACACACCAGAATATTATTCAGCCATAAAAAAAGAATGAAATCTTTCCCTTTGCAAGGACATGGATAGATCTACAGAGTATAATGCTAAGCAAAATAAGTCAGGGAAAGACAAATACAGTGATTTCACTCATCTGTGAAATTTAAGAAACAAAACAAATGAGCAAAAGAAAAAGAAAGAGACAAGCCAAAACACAAACTCTAACTATTGAGAACAAACGGACAGTTACTAGAGGGTCGTGGCTGGGCGGTTGCGTGAAATAGGTGATGGGGATTAAGAGTACACTGATCTTCATGAGCACTGATGTAATGTGTAGAACTATTGAATCCCTATATTGTACACCTGAAACCAATATAAAACTGCATGTTAACTATACTGGAATTGAAATAAAATTTTTAAAATGTAATTAATGAAGCTGACCCTACTTTTCAGTTGCTCCATTCCACTCCAAAGACATGCATCCTATTAATGTACTATAAAGCTGTCAGTGAATTCCAACTTGCTCCTTTGTTTCTCCAAGCAGCTAGAATTATCTCTTCCTGTATTTAAAAAGTGTATATGTATATTGTTAAACATTGTCTTGATATAAAATTTGACAACCCCACATTTTCTCCATTTCTTTCTTTGATAGGTTGGGTTGGCACATTACTGTTCTGCTTGCCTTTATTCAGGGCATTTTCAATTTCTCTTCTGCATAGGTAAGTGATATGATGTTCCAGGTGACTGGGTAGTTTGCCATCCTTAAACACATAATTTCCTACTTGGCTTCCTTATGCCAAGCAGACTTGAACACATTCAATACACTGAAGTGCAAAGGATTTCCTCCATTTGCATTTTAAATATTTCATTATCACATATACCTTCCATAAATCTAGATAATTCTCTCTGCCCACCTAACATAAGGTTGTGCTCTCAGCAAGCCTGTAGAGTAGTAAATCTACAGTTAACCAAAGAGGTCAAATATGAGGCATTCTGGGTGAACTAGATGTAACCTTTAAGTAAAACAAACCTTTGAATTTCACCTCATATTGTTTATGAAAATCCACTTCACTGACTCAGATACCATAGAACAAATTTGATATTGCTTTGTTTCAACATTTCATGCTATTTTGGGGGTCATCATTATGAATATCAACTATTTTGGTAATGGAGATAGGCAATAGTAAGAATGGAAGTATATCCGTAAAAACTTTAAAACACTGAAATAGAAATTACACCTAATATAACATGTATTAGGATGTGCCAGCTCTTGGGAAGAGAACAGATTCAGAAGGGCTTTATACAGCTCAGCCTTTCAGTAGCCACAAGCTCTCCTGAGTCAAAAATTTCTTTGTTAGGTCTTAGGAAAAGGGATATTTATCCAGCCTGAACCACCACTGAGCCACACAGAGTTCTGACACTAGCAGGACTCCTGCCTGTTTAGCCAAGAGAATTTTGATGATATTTCTGTTATTGAAAACTCTGGCATCCAAACATGGATAGCAAATATGCTGACGTTTTTGACATAATGGCTTTAAAAAATGGTATGTTTCTTCTTTAAAAACACCATTTAGCAGGATGCCTGGGTCGCTCAGTCAGTTGAGCAACCGACTCTTGATTTTGGCCCAGGTCATGATCTCAGGGTCTTGAGATCAAGTCCTGGGTCAGGCTCTACGTTGAGCATGGAGCCTGCTTAAGATTCTCTCTCTCCCTCTGCCCCTCCCCACCCCTGCACATGTGCCTGGACTCTTTCTTTAAAAAAAAAAAAAGAGAGAGAGAGAGAAAAGAAAAGGGGAAAAAAACCATTTTTTTTTAGCAAAATATGTTCACAATGAAAATGAATTTTTATTGCATCAATAAATAGCCACCTCAAAAGATCTGGTATTTCACTCCTCAGTTGTTCAGATCCACATAATGTTCAAAGAGACAATTTTTCCTCTGGCCAACGCACATGTTACAAGAGGGAAGTTAGGACAAAGGATTAAACTAAGAATAAGAACCAGGNCTTTTTAGCAAAATATGTTCACAATGAAAATGAATTTTTATTGCATCAATAAATAGCCACCTCAAAAGATCTGGTATTTCACTCCTCAGTTGTTCAGATCCACATAATGTTCAAAGAGACAATTTTTCCTCTGGCCAACGCACATGTTACAAGAAGGAAGTTAGGACAAAGGACTAAACTAAGAATAAGAACCAAATAAAAGAAGTAGGACCAGTAATTAATGTTCGCTACTTTACTGATGGGAAGAAAAGCTCTCCATAAATGGAAAAGGACCAATATAAATATGTACATTGCCTCAATTAGCCAAGATCCATCAATAGAGAGAAAAATTATGAAGGAAGTGCCAATCAGAAAGGTGCATTGAGAAGAAATAAGAAGGCTAGATCTGAAAAATTTTTATTGTTATTTCTAAAGAATTTGATTACAGGGGGAGTTACAGTAAGAACTTAGACCTTTTAGTTAGTTACTGACCAAATTTCTGACAAAAGGAAAAGAATCAACAATATTGCTCCTAAGAAATTAAAGCTTACTAGTCATTTTCATTCACACAAAATTTACTGAAAGCCATGTCAGACTTTCTCATCATAGTTTGTCCTTAGTTAAAAAATTCTGCCGCCTTAAATCCCAAACACATGCAAATACAAGACCTCACAAGAAAGCTCGCTCTAAAACTGAAACACAGCCCTTTGCATGTCCTTTGGGAGTTTTGTGCTACTTTTCTCTTCAGCTGGATGTCATTTATTAAGACCTGGGTCACTTCACCCAACTTTACCTCACTGACTACTTTTGCTCAAAAATAAAAGTAAAAAAGTCTTGTCTTTTCTTGTTCAACTTGTCTCAAATGGAATTAATTACCTTCTCACTAAAATTGGTTCCCTCTTTCCCAACAATCCCAACTCTGTTCCTGACAATCACTGAGTAC